>NC_048574.1:35772675-36072675 GCF_013265735.2 Oncorhynchus mykiss | reverse complement strand
TTGCAGTTTGAAAGCTAATTGTCTTGCAAATGTATATATTTTGCCATGTCTAATGTATATTCATGTTATTTGAGTGACTAAACATTTACAGTAACAAAAGCATTAGCTAACATTGGCTAGTTATACATAGCTCTCTAAGGTGTTAGGTTCTAAATGAACCTATTAAAACTCACGGACGATTAGTAAAGCTTAAACCAAGTTTTTTTCACCCATTGTGTCATACAGCTGCATAAGACAAAACACATATTCACACAAGAACTTCTACACATCTGAACAGCCAGTGCATCTCTGTTGCTAGACAGAACCTTAGTGATATCTGTTCTTCCTCACTTCATCTGACCTGACTTCGGACCCAAATTGCTCACTCCTCCCCAACTCTCACGGCTGTCAAGTTGACTTGCACCAGACTATCTCTTCTCCTCCCATATGATCCCTGATGGTTAACAATGACATTTTCAGACAGAATATAAACGTTACACATTGCCATCTCTCCCTCAGTGACATGAATAAGTATATTTCATATTTCCAGAAGCCAACAGAGGTATGTAATGACTAACATGACAAGAGGAACTGATGATGCACTACTTCATTTCGAAATTGCACTCTATTGTGCATTCTACTATTACAACTTTCAAGAGTCAGTTTAAAGCTGCACTGAGTCCCCCCCACAGTTTGGGAACCACTGAGCTACAGCATTGAGATTTGAACGTTGTGGTTACAACATTGTCTTCCCTGTGACTGCAGCAAGGTGAAGTGCGTCTCAAGTGTCTGACTGCGCTCCAGGGCCTGTACTATAACCGGGAGCTCAACACTCGGCTGGAGCTTTTCACCAGCCGCTTCAAGGTACGTCAGGCACTCAACCATCTCACCACTGACTGGGAAATCCTGTACATAACATACCACATCGTGGTTGGCCAGATGTTGACTTTCCTGTCATTGACAGGACCGCATTGTGTCGATGACTCTGGATAAGGAGTATGATGTTGCAGTGCAAGCCATAAAACTTCTGACTCTTGTCTTGCAGTAAGTATTCTGCAAAACATGTTAATATTGCAAATGTATTAGTGTTCAGTACTCTGTGACCCCTGACCCTCCGCTGACCCCGTTGAGACCTTAGAGCCCTGTCTCTGTTGTTGTCACATTGCAGTAGCAGTGATGAGGTCCTGACAGCAGAGGACTGTGAGAGTGTCTACCATCTGGTCTACTCTGCTCATCGACCTGTGGCTGTGGCTGCAGGAGAGTTCCTCTATAAGAAGTAGGTCTCACACCGGCTGTCTGAAGCTGTGGTGGAAGCTGAATTGTGATTAAAGCCCTATTTGGTTTGGAAATGCCTCCATGCTGAGAAATTAAAGTTAGTTTGAGAGTTATCCAGCAGCATTTAGCCTGACCTCAATGTTGTCCTGTTCTTAGGCTTTTCAGCCATCGAGGTCCAGAGGAGGAAGGGATGCCCAGGAGGGGCAGGCAGAGCGTCAACGGGAACCTCATCAAGACCACCGTCTTCTTCTTCCTGGAGAGTGAGGTGTGTTCAGGCTCCATGTAGAGTCTCTGTCTGTTTGAAGTGACCTACATGGGGCACGTGTTTCGGTTGTGAAAATCTCTGAATGTTTGCAGCTCCATGAGCACGGGGCCTACCTGGTGGACAGTCTGTGGGAGTGTGCAGGGGAGCTGCTAAAAGACTGGGAGAGCATGATCAGCCTGCTGCTGGATGAGCCCATGCCAGGGGAGGAGGGTAAGGAGGAGCACCAAGCACTTGCACACAAACACACACTGTTGTTCACACTGTCATATCTCATCAACATGTTTGTCCCTGTCCAGCCCTGACTGACCACCAGGAGACTGCTCTGATAGAGATCATGCTGTGTGCCATCCGCCAGGCCTGTGAGTGCCACCCTCCAGTGGGCAGAGGCACAGGGAAGAGGGTGAGTGCTGCTTGGCATATACCAATGTAAGCCCCTCAGTGGTCAACTCCAGTACTAGTGAGCTCTCAAGGCTCTATTCTCAGAAGCCATCTTTGAACATTCACTCCGATGACTGAGGTTATATGAAAACCTTTCATATAACATGATTGTGATGTAATTTGGCTATTCTGAAAATGATCCTAGGTCTTGACAGCGAAGGAGAAGAAAACCCAGCTGGATGACCGGACGAGAATCACTGAGATTTTCGCTGTGGCGTTGCCTCTGTTGTTGGCTAAGGTCAGTTATCAAGTCATCTAAACGACTGTCACTTGACAGTCTAGACACAGCTGCTATATAGAACTCAGCCGCCAGATAGATGACCTCTTACTCAACCCTCAGTATCTTGTAGCTCCCCTCACCCTCTCCATCTTTTCCTCACAGTACTCTGTTGATGCTGAGAAGGTGACCAACTTACTGCAGCTGCCGCAGTTCTTTGACCTGGAAATCTACACCACTGGTCGATTGGAAAAGGTTTGTGAATTGTCTGACATTTCTGGACCTCAACTAATCCTACCGTACCTTAGATTGTTAACGGTAAGTTATTCACACTGTCATGGCGGCCGAATGTAGTTTGAGACCTCGCATCCCTTTGCCCTCTGTTTGTGTGCAGCACTTGGAGTCGTTGCTGCGTCAGATCAGGGAGGTGGTGGAGAAGCACACAGAGACTGACGTGCTGGAGGCGTGCTCCATGACCTACCACGCTCTCTGCAACGAGGAGTTCACCATCTTCAACAGGGTGGACATTGCCAGGTCCCAGCTACTGGACGAGCTGGTGGACAAGTTCAACAGACTCCTGGAGGACTTCCTACAAGAGGTGGGCTCACATGGCTTCGTGGTTCAGGGACTGTTTGAGATCAGATTTACAACTGTTCGTCAGATTTAATGATATTTAAAGACTACAGGACACTGAACCTTCAGAGTATTTCTTGTAGGGTTTTGTCATTGTAATTTTGTAAGGTTAGTACTTGTGTTCTATTGAGACAGGAATTGTACATTTGAGTGGGATTTCACTAGACAGTTATCTGTTGTTTCAGGGTGAGGAACCAGATGAGGATGATGCCTACCAGGTCCTGTCCACACTGAAGAGGATCACTGCGTTCCACAAGTAAGGCCTCGATCAAGATTTAACGACTAATGTGTAATCCAAACATTTGCCAGTGAACGGTAGATAAATCAGAACTCCTTATCTGACTAGATTGTGTTTCTCTCTCCTCTGCAGTGCGCATGACCTCTCTAAATGGGACCTGTTCACCAGCAACTATAAGCTATTAAACACAGGACTTCAGAATGGTGATATGCCTGAGCAGGTACCTAAAGCATAACCCTGTTATCCCTTTAAACTCACCTATTCTCAATTCTTTACTATCACTTACCTTGTAATATTCTCTTTCCCAGATTGTCATTCATGCGATGCAGTGCACACACTATGTCATCCTGTGGCACCTAGCCAAGGTTTCAGAGGGCAGCTCCACAAAGGTAAATACACTGTTATCAGTGACTAATGACTATCCGCTTTCTACAAATGCTAGTGACAATTATGCCTGGATAATGAATGTGGTTTACTGCTTAAATAGTGAGCACTGAATACTGAGAATATCTGTTGTGTTTCCAGGCGGACATGGTGACCCTGAGGAAGCAGATGAGGGGTTTCTGTCTGATGTGCCAGAGCTACCTCACCAGTGTCAACACCACCGTCAAAGAGCAGGTGGGTTGTCCTACATCATGTCGGATCGCTGGACTTAGACACATTTTCCCATAAGGTGTGTGTTCACTATTCAGTGAGTGCTAAAAAGTTGCTGTGCTGGCTGATTACTGTAATGCCACGATCACACCGACAGCATCATTGTGTAAAACATCATCTGGATATGTGTGCAGCAAAAGTTCAACATTCACCTTCACCTGCTACCATTTCTGTCAAGCCGTCTTCACATACAGTCTGATGCATGTGTTCAATAAATCCAACGTATGCACCACACAGAACGCACTGCAACTGCCTCTGCAACACATTGCTGCAAGGTTAACGCAGCGTTCCATTGGAGAGGAATGTACTTCTGCTGTACCAAACACAATGACGCTGTCGGTGTGGTCGAGGCATAAAGCACTTAGTGTTTTCCCCTAAGTACATGGAGTAGCCAGCCAAATAGAAAAAGTAGCCAGCCAGGGAGTTCTGGGCTGGGGGGTGCAGGGGGTACATGCCCCCCCTGGAATTTTATTTTTCAGAACTATCTCTACCTTCTAATGCCTTGATTCCATCTGAAATACACAGCTGAATTATTGAATACTTTAATGACTTTACCTCCCAGATTGGTAAAAATGTGTTGTGGTATTGAGTAGAAAGACATGACTGAAAATGTATGAGTTTAGTTGGTTAGTTGTTTTGGATATCGCCTAGGCCTTTATGATCAGGACTATTTTCTTAGTAAGATAACCTTTTTTAGCATTAAACCTGTCTTCTCTTGCTGAAAGTCATATTTACAGTTTTTCTGCAAGATATGAATTGCCACAATGATGTTTGTTATTCAAATTATGTATTTTATTGGCTCTGCAGCTGTGGACACTTAGGGTAAGGAAACCAACGTGTCATTTTGTAATTTGACAGTTTGGCCTGTCAGTCAATCACTGGGGGTGGGATTGTCAGGGGAGGGGGCAGGATATTTGTGAGTCACAGAGTTGGTAGGGTTTCAGACCTGTCACTCAATCACTGTGGGTGGGACTTTGAGGGAAAGCGGTAGATTAGTAATCTAGTCAGAAACTAGTTTATAGTGGCAATAACCTAAGAAAAAAAGTTTTCTGTCAAGTCAACATGGGCTCCCTATTGAGAAACAATATAGAATTGTGGGGAAATGGTTTTAAATGCAAAAATTGTCAGGGGTTGGACCCCTGCCAGATTGTGCATTCTCACAAATACACAAAGTCAGGCACCAATGAATAAACCTACAGGTATGATTGTAGAATGAAGCAGGTGTTAAATATGGGCTTTGCTACACAGAAAGCAGCCGTTGATTAGGCTACTCCATTGTCGACACTAATCAAATCAATAGGCCTGTATTAATATATTTCATAATACCATATCATGTGTCATAAAATATGCTGTTATAGCTTTCAATCTCTTTTCTTTTATCATTTGGACCAGAATGAGGCTCTCTCTCCACTACTGTTGTTCCTGCAGTGAGGAGTCAACATCTTTGTCTAATTCTTTCCAAATGTATCTGCAGATAATCGCCAAAAGCGTTAGTCGTCTACCAGTATGGAAGTTAGGGAACCAAATGAATGGCTCTCTAACTGATGCGACATTCCTAGTCGCTCACCAGACATTTCTATAGAAAAGTCAATGACAAAAGCTTGCGTTCCTTTATTATCATTTTCTTTTTTTGACTTTGTGCTTAATTCAGAAGGTGCACTTGATTCAGAAACCCTCTGTGCCGGTTAGGCAAAAGGTTTCCATTCTGAACCATTACATTTGTCTGAAGAGACAAACTCTGCCTACCCGGAAGACCATCAAGTCCGCCTACTGCGCTGGCCAATCGGATAGCTCAAATCACTGTGCCAAGCAAGTACAGCTTATTTCAATTCATGCTCAGCTGTGCCTCGCAAGTGATACAACAACTGATCTATTTTGTTTTCAAAGCTCGAGTTTTTAAATATAATATGGTCTGAGAAGAACAATATTGGCATGCCAAGCATATAGCCAATAGGCCTACTGCACAAACATCATTCCTGCAGACTGTTTTTACTAACGTTGCATTGGTTTACAATTTTTATGTTTTTATTTTATCTGAGTGGTAGATCTCTGCTTGCTTTTTGACTGCGAAAGTGATCTTGACTCAAAGGTTGGTTACCGCTGACCTGACATCTGTTCAAACAATAGCCGTTTTTTCGGGAACAACCCATCACTAGACTACACTGAAGAGTAATTTTAGCAGTCGCTGGCAAGTCTCGACATGGGCTTCGAAACCTAGGAAAATACAAACAAGATCTTTGGTTTACTCCTGATGTGACATATCACTACGTTGTATGATTGATGAAAAAGGATATAGGAGATTGACTTTACAGTCAGTTTGAAACCTTTAATAATAAACTAGTCAACACTTGTTCTTTCTGTCGTCATTCAAACCACAGTAAAAGCCTATGCGCCCCGACTCTGTGGCTGTGTAGACCTCTGAAACACGCAAAAGAAAATAAATGATTCCGCCACAAAACAATAAGTGGATTTCAACTCATTACATCTTATGGGACGTGTCAGTTCACTCACAGGAAACGATGACGCAGCATCATTCTCTGAAATGAAATTTGACTGCAGCCAAGCACAGCGTACATAAATAACATGGGTATCGAGAGGCAGGACAGACGGCAGACTGACAAACCAGCAGTTTCCCTGTCATCGCCCACTTTATTACTGACAGGTGTCTGTTCTATCAATAGATCACTCAAAGATGTATATCGTTCGTTTTAGTGGGAGAAGGGTATACAGACTTTTCTGATTAGCGAATTGAAATGTTTTAATGGAAGAAAAAAAATCCTAGTTCATTTATCAAGTGGAAAAAGTAGGCAGCTTACAACAAGTCTGTTATCGGCTATTTAGCCGATGGCCAGCGCTTATGGACAACACTGAGCCCTGTGTGGCAACTGTTAACGTGAAAAGGCTTTGTAACTAAATGTGATTGATTGATTGACTGTGTTCCAGGCCTTCACCATCCTGTGTGACGCCCTGATGATCTTCAGCCACCAGATTGTGTCGTCGAGCCGGGAGCAGCTGGAGGCTCTGATCTACACGCCAGACTCCTCCCTGCAGGCCGAGCTGCTCAACTTCATCCTGGACCACGTCTTCATCGACCAGGACGACGACAACAACAGCACAGGTCAGACACAGTCCCCTGGCAGACAGTCACTATATAGGCCAGACAGTCACCATACAGGCCAGACATATCCCACCCTCAGACAGTCACCATACAGGCTAGACAGAGCCCACCCTCACACAGTCACCGTACAGGCCAGACAGCCCACCCTCAGACAGTCACCGTACAGGCCAAACAGCCCACCCTCAGGCAGCACAAGTCAGACATCAACTCAGCCCACCTGGCAGCTAGTCACAACACAAGGAGACAGCTGAGAAGGGCTTTTAATGTGAACACACGTCTTAAATATGTAGTAGAACACCAGAGCTCTTTCTGAGTTGAAGCGAACACCTAATATGGAGACCTGAATGATGACATTTTGCAAGGGGTTACTTATTGCAGTTGTAAATGAGAACTTGTTCTCAACTGGCCTACCTGGTTAAATAAAGGTGAAATAAAAAAGAATTTAAAAAATGTGTGATTTTGGTTTTCTTAATTTTATCAGATGGGCAGCATGATGATGAAGCCAGTAAAATCGAGGCTTTACACAAGAGGCGGAACCTGCTGGCAGCGTACTGCAAACTGATCATTTACAATGTAGTGGAGATGAACACTGGAGCTGATATCTTCAAGCAGTACATGAGGGTATGTCTGGCCTCCTACAATATTTATCCCTTAACAAAACCATTCATGTGCTATTCCCAATCGATTACATGTGTTTTTCTCTCTAGTACTACAACGACTATGGAGATATCATCAAGGAAACGATGAGTAAAACAAGACAAATTGACAAGATCCAGTGTGCCAAGACCCTCA
This sequence comes from Oncorhynchus mykiss, assembly GCF_013265735.2. Classification (NCBI taxonomy): domain Eukaryota; kingdom Metazoa; phylum Chordata; class Actinopteri; order Salmoniformes; family Salmonidae; genus Oncorhynchus; species Oncorhynchus mykiss. The sequence continues at coordinate 36,065,066 of NC_048574.1, read as the reverse complement.
TTCTGAGTTTGCAGCAGGTAAGAGCCTTGGAGGCATTAACGTTCATTTAAAGTATTGTCTTCATTTTGTACATTGTGAGTGTTTTGATGATCAATTTTCAAGTTGCAACACTTTTCTCTTTCAGCTTTTCAATGAGATGTTATCTGACCTCGGCTGCAACTTTGACCGCTCGTCGTCGTCCTTCTGCGGCATTAAAGAACTGGCCCGACGTTTCTCGTTGACCTTTGGCCTGGATCAGCTGAAGACCAGAGAGGCTATCGCCATGTTACACAAGTAAGCCTGCAGAAAATGTAAAACTCATCCTCTGAGTAGAAATCAATAAGCCCAAAGGTTTAACAGTTCTGTAGGCATGCTTTAATTTGAGGCTTCTCAACATCCCAGAACTGTTAAAGTATTTACAGCTCAATACTTCAATCAATTCCTTCCTAAACATGTTGTCTTGTGCTGCACTTGCTGCAGGGATGGAATCGAGTTTGCCTTCAAGGAGCCCAGTCCCCAGGGAGAGGGAAACCCTCCTCTCAACCTAGCCTTCCTAGACATTCTCAGCGAGTTCTCCTCTAAACTGCTGCGTCAGGACAAGAAGACTGTGTAAGTCAGAGGAAACTGTTATACTTATTTTTCTGTGCAGTCAGTGACTCTCTTATCCGAAGCCAGACAGACCACAGCTATACTAGATCAGGCATAGTCATTGCGCAGCTCACGAGCCACATGCGTCTCTCTGCGACTTAATTGGCGGCTTGTGGCAATAATGTAAAAACATTTAGTTGTTTTTTCCTCATTCAGCTGAATGTGCTGCTTAGTTAATGGAACCGTGGATACATGAGTTACCTTATTAGCAACTGGGACAAACGGAGCTGTAAAATCAGTTTCTAGCGCATATTGAAATAATTTTCCAATTCTTTTATGATGATCACTCCAAAGAATACTTCATTCAGACTGAAATTTGCCATTACCCGTTTTGACATATCTTCTACTATAACTTTTATTGAGATAATAGCGATAAGGTCAGATTCTAAAGATTCACCAATTGTCCTAAAATAGAGAATCAGATAATCAAATAGCTTGATGGTCCATGTTATTAGTATCTTAAATATCATGTATAAATCTATTTAATATCAAGTATGAATCAATTTGACTTTGGGACCTCCCAACCCCCATCCTCCGATGGGTATGGGAGCTTGCACCGTGATTTTGTTTTACAAGAGTGGCTCCCTCTGAGATATTGGTGACTACCACTGCACTAGATGATGGATGTTGAGTTGTGGTCCTCTGTCCCCTGCAGTCACCTCTACCTGGAGCGGTTTATGACCTTCCAGATGGCCTTGCAGCGAGAGGACTGCTGGCTGCCCCTCATCTCCTACAGGAACTCCCTGCAGGCCGGAGGGGACGACGACACCATGTCCGTCATCAGCGGCTACAGCAGCCGAGGTTCCAGCATCAGGAGCAAGAAGGCTAAGCCAGCCAGCACCGGGAAGAGGAAACTGCCTGAAGGTGAGGGTCCGACACAGAGCCACAGAACAGCACAGGCAACATACTATGACACACGGGCATTTAAACCTGAAAGCTCAATGTTTAGTGATATGAAATACACAACAACTTGTGTTCCTGAATCTGGCACCTGCAGCACAATGTCAGATCATTGATCAGGGACAAACAGATGCTAAAAGCCTGTCCAAGCAATACAATAAATCTAGCCAAATGATCAATTAGATTTTCACTTGGGAATAACTTGTTGAATGGAAATGAGATATTTATGAATTGAGGCGAGTGTTTGCTAGACGTTATGAGATGTTGGCATTATAAAAAGCCAGTCCGTTAAGATGGGGATCATCAACTAGATTCAGCCGCGGGGCGATTATTATTTTTTTCTTTCTGAGCGGATGGTCAGGGGCAGGAACATAATTACAAATAATTTGTTGGCAGCAAATTGACCGCAAGAAGCCCAAACAGATCTAATGTTTCACTAAAACATAAAAATGTCAAACTTTGTCTACATTTGTATACAATCACGTTTCTCTCTTATGAATGGGATACTTGGGAACAGATATCTTAAATTAAGATCACTTGGAGCTGATTTCCTAGTGTTTTTAGTCTGTCCAAAAACAAAAATATATATTTTGCTCAGAAAACTTGGGGTGGCCAAATAAAACCACCCACGAGCCAAATATGTCTCGTGGGCCGCCAGTTGGGGAACCCTGCGCTAAGATGTCTCGATCTGAGCAGTGAGTAGTCCGCCCGCTGTATAACAACCTCATTAAACCCTATGAAACCCTTGCTATTGCAACAGAGGAGAGTAGCAGCTGCAGTACAGACGCTGTGTGGATGAACCGGGAGCAGAATGTGCAAACGCCAGTGATGATGCCCTCGCCTCATCTCAGCTCCACTGTGCTGAGGGACCCCAAGAAAATGAGGCCGGAGGAGAGTTACATGGGCGTCTACAGCATAACATCCGAGCAGCAGCAGCAACCGCTGCCCCCCCAGCAGCAGCACCATCAGACCCCCATGGACTACAAGTACGGAACACCTTTCTATGGCTCAACACCTTTTTGATTCTCATGAGTATCTTTGGCTATTCATTGTAGGGTGTCCACTCTGCCCAGAGTGGGTGAAATGCGCTTTGATGATTACATTTATTTTCTTATGTTAGTTATAAAATACGTTTTACCAAGACATATGATTATTCATGTTCATTAGCGTTATATCCAAAAACTCTGATTTTATAACCTAATACATCTGATAATAAGCACTGAGCTCTGTTGACATAGCGGTGCGGGTTTCTCATAACACATTTTTGAGGATTTAACTTTTTGTGGTCGTCGTCTTCAATGTTGTTTCCGAAGGGTCACAAAAAGCTAAATTAGCTTGACACGAGCTGAATGAAATGTAAAAGGCTTTGTAAATAAATGGCTAGGTATAGGCTCAGTGCTCCGTTGACATTTCAGAGACGCTTGTTTTTGTGAGAAATCTTCTAAAATTAACAGGAATTTTTATTAATATGAAAATCGTATTCTAAAATATGAAAATACTACATGTCACATCTGAATATCGATATCCATTTTACCTCTATATTGTTTTATGTCCTGCGGATTCGAGGAGAAAGATGAGGAGTTCAACGGGAAAGTGAGCCTGTCAGGTAGCCAGTAGCCTTCATTTTTGCATAGAATCCAACCTATTTTTTACGCGATGCAATTTTCCATTTTTTTTTTCTTGTTAGCTTTTTTTTTTTCAAAAGATGAATTTTTGATTGGACACCCTAGCCATTGTAATGTTACTTATCTACCTACGTATGCGATGTTATCACAATTAATGATATATTCAATGAAACCGCTGAAGTTCACCTCTTGTTTGAATAAGTATGACTGTCTGTATTAATGCTTCGGTCTCTGTTTTCAGTACCCAGGTGACCTGGATGCTAGCCCAGAGACAGCAGGCAGAGGCCCGGCAGCAGCAGGAGCGAGCCAGCATGCAGTATGCCAAGATGAGAAGCCACATGCAGCATGCAATGTAAAACGGCACTTCTCTTCCAGACCACAGTGGTGTTTCAACCCCAGTGTAGTACATAGTCATTTGCTGCCATGTGTAATGTATTTAGTTATTCGTGGCCATGTCTTTGACCCTCTAGCCGCCGCAGTTCAGGACTCATGGAGGACGATGAGGAGCCAATAGTAGAGGATGTAATGATGTCATCAGAGGACCGTTTGGAAGATCTCAACGAGGGCATGGATTTCGACACTATGGATATTGATCTGGTAAAATATACTCAATGATGTTTATTTTCTCACTAGTAGTGCATTTATGAATATTACTGCTTTGGTGTTTCTTCTTACTCTGCTGTTATTGTTTAGCCACCATCGAAAAATCGTAGAGAGAGATCGGAGCTGAAGCCTGACTACTTTGACCCTTCTTCCATCATGGATGATTCGGTGGGTATTGGTTTGTTATTGAGAGTAAAATGATATCTACATTGTTAAAGATAATGTATAACAAACCATATGATTTACAATAATAGTGGCCGTGTTGATACCTAGTTAGTTAGTGTCTTTGGTATACATATGCTCATGGAAACACTATACTCATATTCTTCAATTCACTTTTCCATAATATACAGCAAGTAATTAAAAAACTAAAATGGATTTTCCTTCCTTTTAGGTCCTCAATGTTTCAATGTTCTAAGCTGATCTGCATGAAGAGGACACTGTGTTGTCACCGAAAACCTTTTTGATGACCAGAAGTATTCTCTGTAGAGAACTGCTTTAAGATAAGCTCATGGGACTATTTGCTTGTGAGGCAGCAATGGATGCCCTTTCGACATCATGTTTGAATTTCACCTTTACTTTTGTCAATCAATGGGCAGGTTTTTGTGTCATGTAAATACGTAGTGTCTGACATACTTTTAAAAGATAAAATCTGGCATGGCATGTAGCCATATATTAAAACATATACAGTAAGAGAAAATGTGAAATGTCTTCATATTGTTGGAAGACCTTTTTTTAAAGGTTAATCTGTTCTGCTTTTATAACATATAGAAGACTTTGATTTATAGATATTTTGTAATGACAATCAGATGTAAATCAGTACTTTATAATCATGTTATTACTCATAGAGAGTACAGAAATGACCTTTGTAATGGAATTTCTGGTGGGTAACAACAGATGTGGCCTGCAGTTTATTTCTTTTTTTCCAGTGTTATAGATGAGACCTCTTGATGAACTGATAATGCCCAAATGCCATTTGACCAATTGACAGGCTTAGTTTGAATTCTGATTTGCTTTTAAAGGTTTGATGATTTGAATGCTGTGTGACTTTTTGAAGAGTGGTACAAATGTATACTGTGCAGAGGGGTTGTATAAAAGAGCGGTCGAAATGTTCTCTGTTGTCTGTAAGAGAAAGCTTGTTTCTAGAATGTTTCTAAAACACAACATTTTAAGAGTTTGGATTAGCTATCATGGTATCATAATATATTATTATATATAAGTAAATATATAATTACATATTATACAGTTATAAAAATGTGTAATATATTGTGAATCGGTGCTCATTTTATATTAGTTCAGTTTTTGTTAATTTGAAATCCAATTTAGGAAAAGGTTCAATAGAATGTAAACTGGTTTAAATTAACCTAACTAATGTGCAGTTATGTATAAGAATTGACCTTTGTATTTGTATGTTTTTGTTTGTCTTTTCTAAGGATTCTTGTTTGAATAACTTTTCTTTACCTCTATGTACATTAGGTTGGTTTGCGGTTCCCAACAAGCTTTTTTGGAGGAATAAAATTGTAATCATGAATATTGTAAATTATAGTTTTATAAACAGCTTAAAACACAGCCTCCTTTTTAAAAGTAAAAATCTCACATCAAAATCTAAATACGAAACTACAAACCAGAGTTTCATATTTTTCATTATTTAGATTGTAGCAAGGTTAGACAGTAAATAAATAAATAATTGAAATGCATAATTTCACTTAAATTTGATGTATGCGTCATACTGTCATTTTGATATTTTCCTTTCTGTTGTCCTTGCATTGAACTGCTGAAAGTGTGCATACGTCTGTATGTGTATGTATACACACATAGATATATATATTCAAATGTATATACATATGTGTTTTTTATTCTATTTACAAAGTGTCCACTGTACCATTTATGGTTTGTATTTATGTCTGGAGACAGTAACTTTTTGAACAAAATAAACCCCCTGCAATTGTGTGATGATTTGAGTGTTATCAGTTTTTAGTAGGTCTATAGAGCTCACCAGCTTGTATTCCCAAAACCCAGAAATGAGTTACCTGTAGTTTGTTCAGCCGTCCCTATGGGAAAAAATAACAGGGTTTTGGAATATACACAGGAAATAAAGTCTGAGGTTAACACAGGTTTAGGAGATCTTATCCATTTTGTTTTATAAGATAATAGCACTCGACATTTACTTTAATTATGAAGCCTTTGTTGTTTCTAATAACATGATTCAAAATTCACAATGTGACATTAGCTCATGAAGATTATCTTATAGAACTAAACATATAAGATCTCCTAAGACCTTAGTTTCTGCGTTAATCTAAAACCCATACAAAAAGAAAACATACAAAAATATTTTCTCTATAGGCTTTGTCCAAAGAACCATGGCGGAGTTAGTGCCTACAAAAAGACAACATTACTATTTCTCTCTTACACTTAAATTACTACGGGACGAGTGCAGTATAGTCGTCACTGGTTGTGGGACCCTGGTTTGAATCACCTGCCTCAGGGGTTACTACACTGATGTCAGCACTGGGATGGTGATCATGGAGATCACGAAAGGATGAATGTGGGTCTTTTTAAAGAGTAAGGAAGCCAATGTTACAGTAATGGGGATATGGGTCATATTTGAGGTGTTGTGAGACTTCTATGCACATACACACATCCTCCATGGAGACAGGATAGGCAATGTGATAGTTAACAACTGGATTTGACCTTCACTGCCCCGAATTTGCATCAATATGGTTGATACACTGAAATTGAGAAGCTCCCAGCATCCCATAATCATCACATGTATTCAACACATGTCATATGCTCTGAAGTGATGGAGAAGCTCAATAAAGCCTACAACCCAGTAAGCTGTACAGCATCATTTGTTATCCTTATACGTCATATTATATATTTTTTTATTGTAGCATGGTCATTTTAGGCTTCCAACAGTTATTTGTGGTTAAATTTGACTGGAAGACCTGAAATGTATTCGGCGTCCCACGATGCACTGGTTTGCATTCTTTGACCCGGCATTCAGCTAGACATCCGGGCTATGTGTGGTATTTTGGGGAAGATGGCGACACTTATCCTGCCTGCTGATTGGATCAAAAACTGGGAAAAATCTGGAAAACACGAGTTGTAAGTTGTACCATATTGTTAAATTGTGAAGACGAATGTCTTGTTTCATTTTCCATAAGGGTTGTTGAGCCATGCAACCAGTTCCCATCGTTATCCTCGTACGAGACCTGGGCAATCTCGCAATGTGAATTAGCAAACCTAGCATGCTAACTAGCTAACCCTACTTCAAACAGTGAGGCCATTTCACAATAGCAAGATACCGTTGCTGGGGTTCAATAATTTTGTTAGAAATTATAGTTTGGTACAGAATTCGACAGATTCCATATGGGATTGATATAACAATTAATTCAACACAGTTGGCCTGGGTCATTCGATACGAACTAATTAGTTAGCTAACTTTCGAGTCCGCCGCCAGTCCCCCGAAGCAACTAGCTACAGTAGCTTATTGCTGTGAATGCCAGTAGGCTAGCTAGTTAACGTTAGCTAAGCAGCTAATGATGCAGGTTAGCCTGGTCGTTGACCCTGTACATTATAACGTTAGCTAGTAGTTACCCAATGTAGCTAACTAGCTAGTTGGTAAGATAACTTCATGAACAGTGAGCTAGCTACTGCAGCACACAACGTGCAGTTGGTGATCACATAATAAGCTAACTAGCTAGCGGCGCACACCCAGCAGGCTGATTATGCTGGCACCACATTCTGATTCTTGCTACACGAAAACATTAGCAAGCTAGCTCGTTAGCCACTTTGTTTAGAATAGCCACCACCTGAATGGATTAACGAGCAAGCTACTGATATTTTAGGTAATACATGGTTCCTAGGCAGTTATCACTTTGTCTACACATTTTCTATCATCATAGTAATTATTATGGTAATCCCTAACTAGCTAGATAGCTAACGGTACTGAATTGAAAACATGTCGTCGACTGAGTTAGCTAGTATGGGGGCGATTTCAACTGATTTAATAATTGCCAATAATTGACTTACAGGAGCAGTTAGGGTTAAGTGCCTTGCTCAAGGGCACACCAGTTGGCATTGGTCAGTATTTAGTCTTCAAGCTCTCTATTCCAGTTTTGAAAATGTTTTAAATTGCCATATGAAAAAATGCTCAGAATGGCGTCCTCATAAAACAATAACGTCTTTTAGTTACAGTATTATATGCAGTGTTATTATTAGAGGCTGACATTAGGCTGTCTGCAACACACTGTACACATTATGTATATACTACTGTACACATTATGTATATACTACTGTACACTACTACTAACTGTACCAGCTATGATCATTTAGATAACTATTCACTGAAAATACTAGTATACTAGTCACTGAAAATAAACTAGCTAATATAAAGTTACCTTTTCCCCTTCTCTGTTCAGTGTACAACTATGTAAGAATCTTGCAGACAAAACCAATCATGACAGCATAATAAAAGGTATGTACTGCTCTGTGCTGTTTGAAAGAACAGTATGCATGTTAGTTTTGATACAATTGAGTACAATTGCTACATGAAATGAAGATGTACTATTCATTCAATGATGGGTTCTTGCTATGACAGGTGTCATCTAATGTTCTTATAGCATCATACCAAGCTTATATCTGAACAACTCTACGGTTGACTGTTTGTGAGTAGGTCTAATACTGACACATTGTATTGGGAATAATTCTCTTCCCGTTTGCCTCATCCCTTCATTCTTTAGATATACAGGCTGCTTTGTATGAACTCTGCTGGCATGTCGTACAAGGGAACTTCAAGCTGGACCTCGCTGCTAGCGTCCTCAGTGACATGATGGTATGTATGGCCTTGTTGAAGTCCTCTCATTGTCTGCAATGTCTGTCATCCCAGAAAACCTGCCATGCGTTTTGAGGATTTTGTGGCCTATACAATAGTCCTTTTAGTGAAAACATTGACTCGCACAGTATCTGGAGTGATGTGTATGTAGTTTTCTGGTTAGTAAAGACTACAGAATCAGCACCTGTCTTGTTTTTGTAGATATACAGTGCCTTCGGAAAGTAATCATACCACTTGACTTTTACAAAATGTTATGTTACAGCCTTGTTCTAAATTTTAATTATTAAAAAAAAATATATATTTCAAAAATAAATTATGGGGTGGATCAGCTTTAGTAGATTGTTGCTTCCATCAATGTAATTGTCTGCACCATTTCCAATCCCCCATATATTTTTTGGGTATGTGTGTGTGTGTACAGTTGAAGTTGTAAGTTTACATGCACTTAGGTTGGAGTCATTAAAACACATTTTTCAACCACTCCGGCGCCGACGCTTCGTGTTCCTAGGAAACTATGCAGTTTTTTGTTTTTTTCCGTGTTATTTCTTACATTGGTACCCCAGGTCATCTTAGGTTTCATTACATACAGTCGAGAAGAACTACTGAACATAAGAGCAGCGTCAACTCACCATCAGTACGACCAAGAATATGACTTTCGCGAAGCGGATCCTGTGTTCTGCCTTTCACCCAGGACAACGGAATGGATCCCAGCCGGCGACCCAAAAAAACGACTTCGTAAAAGCGGGAAACGAACCGGTCTTCTGGTCAGACTCCGGAGATGGGCACATCGTGCACCACTCCCTAGCATTCTTCTCGCCAATGTCCAGTCTCTTGACAACAAGGTTGATGAAATCCGAGCAAGGGTAGCATTCCAGGGGGACATCAGAGACTGTAACGTTCTTTGCTTCACGGAAACATGGCTCACTGGAGAGACGCTATCGTAGTCGGTGCAGCCATCTGGTTTCTCTACGCATCGCGCAGACGGAAACAAACATCTTTCTGGTAAGAAGAGGGGCGGGGGCGTATGCTTCATGGTTAACGTGACGTGGTGTGATCATAACAACATACAGGTATTCAAGTCCTTCTGTTCACCTGATTTAGAATTCCTCACAATCAAATGTCGACCGCATTATCTACCAAGGGAATTCTCTTTGATTATAATCACAGCCGTATATATTCCTACCCCAGCAGACACATCGATGGCTCTAAACAAACTACATTTGAATCCATTTATCCGGAGGCTGCATTCATCGTAGCTGGGGATTTTAACAAGGCTAATTTGAAAACAAGACTCCCTAAATTTTATCAGCATATCGATTGCGCAACCAGGGCTGGAAAAACCTTGGATCATTGCTATTCTAACTTCCGCAACGCATATAAGGCCCTGCCCCGCCCTCCTTTCGGAAAAGCTGACCACGACTCCATTTTGTTGATCCCTGCCTACAGACAGAAACTAAAACAAGAAGCTCCCGCGCTGAGGTCTGTTCAACGCTGGTCCGACCAATCTGATTCCACACTCCAAGACCGCTTCCATCACGTGGACTGGGATATGTTTCGTATTGCGTCAGACAACAACATTGACGAATACGCTGATTCGGTGAGCGAGTTCATTAAACGTGCGTTGAAGATGTCGTTCCCATAGCAACGATTAAAACATTCCCAAACCAGAAACCGTGGAATGATGGCAGCATTCGCGTGAAACTGAAAGCCCGAACCACTGCTTTTAATCAGGGCAAGGTGACCGGAAACATGACCGAATACAAACAGTGTAACTATTCCCTCGGCAAGGCAATCAAACAAGCTAAGCGTCAGTATAGAGACAAAGTAGAATCTCAATTCAACGGCTCAGACACAAGAGGTATGTGGCAGGGTCTACAGTCAATCACGGATTACAAAAAGAAAACCAGCCCCGTCACAGACCAGGATGTCTTGCTCCCAGGCAGACTAAATAACTTTTTTGCCCGCTTTGAGGACAATACAGTGCCACTGACACGGCCCGCAACTAAAACATGCGGACTCTCCTTCACTGCAGCCGACGTGAGGAAAACATTTAGGCCCAGACGCAGGCCCAGACGGCATCCCCAGCCGCGCCCTCAGAGCATGCGCAGACCAGCTGGCTGGTGTGTTTACGGACATATTCAATCAATCCCTATCCCAGTCTGTTGTTCCCACATGCTTCAAGAGGGCCACCATTGTTCCTGTTCCCAAGAAAGCTAAGGTAACTGAGCTAAACAACTACCGCCCCGTAGCACTCACTTCCGTCATCATGAAGTGCTTTGAGAGACTAGTCAAGGACCATATCACCTCCACCCTACCTGACACCCTAGACCCACTCCAATTTGCTTACCGCCCAAATAGGTCCACAGACGATGCAATCTCAACCACACTGCACACTGCCCTAACCCATCTGGACAAGAGGAATACCTATGTGAGAATGCTGTTCATCGACTACAGCTCGGCATTTAACAACATAGTGCCCTCCAAGCTCGTCATCAAGCTCGAGACCCTGGGTCTCGACCCCGCCCTGTGCAACTGGGTACTGGACTTCCTGACGGGCCGCCCCCAGGTGGTGAGGGTAGGCAACAACATTTCCACCCCGCTGATCCTCAACACTGGGGCCCCACAAGGGTGCGTTCTGAGCCCTCTCCTGGGCCACGCATGCCTCCAACTCAATCATCAAGTTTGCGGACAACACAACAGTGGTAGGCTTGATTACCAACAACAACGAGACGGCCTACGGAGAGGAGGTGAGGGCCCTCGGAGTGTGGTGTCAGGAAAATAACCTCACACTCAACGTCAACAAAACTAAGGAGATGATTGTGGACTTCAGGAAACAGCAGAGGGAACACCCCCCTATCCACTTCGATGGAACAGTAGTGGAGAGGGTAGTAAGTTTTAAGTTCCTCGGCGTACACATCACAGACAAACTGAATTGGTCCACCCACACAGACAGCATCGTGAAGAAGGCGCAGCAGCGCCTCTTCAACCTCAGGAGGCTGAAGAAATTTGGCTTGTCACCAAAAGCACTCACAAACTTCTACAGATGCACAATCGAGAGCATCCTGTCGGGCTGTATCACCGCCTGGTACGGCAACTGCTCCGCCCACAACCGTAAGGCTCTCCAGAGGGTAGTGAGGTCTGCACAACGCATCACAAGGGGGGAAACTACCTGCCCTCCAGGACACCTACACCACCCGATGTCACAGGAAGGCCATAAAGATCATCAAGGACAACAACCACCCGAGCCACTGCCTGTTCACCCCGCTATCATCCAGAAGGCGAGGTCAGTACAGGTGCATCAAAGCACCACTAACATTGAGTGGCTGCTGCCAACACACTGACTCAACTCCAGCCACTTTAATAATGGGAATTGATGGGAAATTATGTAAAATATATCACTAGCCACTTTAAACAATGCTACCTAATATAATGTTTACATACCCTACATTATTCATCTCATATGTATATGTATATACTGTACTCTATATCATCTACTGCATCTTTATGTAATACATGTATCACTAGCCACTTTAACTATGCCACTTTGTTTACATACTCATCTCATATGTATATACTGCACTCAGTACCATCTACTGTATCTTGCCTATGCCGCTCTGTGCCATCACTCATGCATATATCTTTATGTACATATTCTTTATCCCCTTGCACTTGTGTCTGTCTATAAGGTAGTAGTTTTGGAATTGTTAGCTAGATTACTTGTTGGTTATTACTGCATTGTCGGAACTAGAAGCACAAGCATTTCGCTACACTCGCATTAACATCTGCTAACCATGTGTATGTGACAAATAACATTTGATTTGATTTGAAATCTTTTGTTAACAAACTAGTTTTGCCAAGTCCGATAGGACATCTACTTTGTGCAAGTAATTTTCCCAACAATACAGACAGATTATTTCACTTATATTTCACTGTATCACAATTCCAGTGGGTCAGAAGTTTACATAGAATAAATTGACTGTGCCTTTAAACAGCTTGGAAAATTCCAGAAAATGGTGTCATGGCTTTAGAAACTTCTGATAGGCTAATTGACATAATTTGAGTCAATTGGAGGTGTACCTGTGGATGTATTTCAAGGCCTATTTTCAAACTCAGTGCCTCTTTGCTTGACATCATGGGAAAATGAAAAGAAATCAGCCAATATCTCAGGGAAAAAAAATCGTAGACCTCCACAAGTCTGGTTCATCCTTGGGACTTTCCAAACACCTGTATAAACAATAGTACGCAAGTATAAACACCATGGGACCACGCAGCCGTCATACCGTTCAGGAAGGAGACGCGTTCTGTCTCCTAGAGAAAAAGTGAAAGTCAATCCCAGAACAACAGCAAAGGACCTTGTGAAGATGCTGGAGGAAACGGGTACAAAAGTATCTATTTCCACAGTAAAACGAGTCCTATATTGACATAACCTGAATGGCTGCTCAGCAAGGAAGAAGCCACTGCTCCAAAACCGCCATAAAAAAAAACGGACTACGGTTTGCAACTGCACATGGGGACAAAGATCGTACTTTTTGGAGAAATGTTCTCTGATCTGATGAAACAAAAATAGAACTGTTTGGCCATAATGACCATCGTTGTGTTTGGTGGAAAAAGGGGGATGCTTGCAAGCAAAAGAACGCCATCCCAACCGTGAAGCACGGGGGTGGCAGCATCATGTTGTGGGGGTGCTTTGCTGCGGGAGGGACTGATTCACTTCACAAAATAGATGGCATTGTGAGGATGGAAAATTATGTGGATATATTGAAGCAACATCTCAAGACCTCAGTCAGGAAGTTAAAGCTTGGTTGCAAATGGGTCTTCCAAATGGACAATGACCTCAAGCATACTTGTAAAATGGCTTAAGAACAACAAAGTCAAGGTATTGGAGTGGCCATTGGAGTAAACTAATAAACAATAACACTTAGGCTTCTACCTTTAGTTTATACATACTATACACATTTTACAGACAGTCTATTTTACAATAGTTGTATTTTTTGTTTTTAGTCCTGGCCTTCCTCTATTTCTGATGTCGATCCAGTTTGATATCTATTTGTAACTATGCTATTTCACAAAATGTCTGAACCTTTGTTACCTTTTATCTTATTGTTATTAGTCACACCCTTCAGCTCCGTTCAACCCCTCCCCTCTATCTCTGAACACCATCCATTTTGGATTTCTATTTGCCATATATTTTTCAACTGTGCTGTGATGCTTCACAAAAGTACTGAACCTTTCTATTCTCATAGCTTCTACAGATTGTAAATTAAAGAAACATTTTTGCTAAAATAGTAATTTATATTATTTATTGATTGACTATGACTTTTCATATAACCCAGCATTGCTATCTGCAGCGTTAGTTCTAGGTAAATGTTGCCATTCTTGGACCTGTGACCAAAAACGAGCTACATATGGACAATACCAAAATAAATTATCTAATGACTCTGCCTCCTTGCAGCAAAATCTGCAGAGCTGCAGAGCTCCCCTATATATATATATATATATATATATATATATATATATAACATTCTATATGTTGCAAGAATTTTGTATAATTAAAATAGAAAAATGCAACGTTTTGAATCTTGCGTCGTTTTGCGTGTCAATTCATAAACCATGTGCCATGGAATTGGTACGCCAAACTGTCAATTTTTTGGTCCTTAAATGAAACTGGTATATATTTTTGTTTATCACAATTTTCTTTAACCATTTTTGGACTATAATGCAGGGCCAACAGACAAGTTTCTTGCTTTTCTCCCCTTCTACTTTTCTCTTCCATTTTTGTGGTAGTGCTGGAATTAGTTGGTTGTAATTTTGGGTAGAGCAGACATTTCCATATGTCTGTGTTAGCTGCATGTGTGACAACTCCACCAGTCCTATTTATGATATCATTTACAAAGATTTTTACCCTTAAAAAAAATATATAAATATATACACGTTTTTTTTATCCATTAGTATATTGGAGTTTAACCAAAATATTTGTTGTATAATTTGTTCTGTCTTTTCAGGTGGATAAAACTGAAATTGTATCCAACAATCCTGTTTGTTTAAAAAATAACGATATTTTGGTGATTATTTATTTTCAAATAAACGAAAGTGAGCAGTTGTAATCTGAATAAAGGGAAAACGGCCATTCTTGAACATGGGGTGAGACATTCATACTAATTTACGAGAGAACCATTTCGCATTTAAGTATAACTTTTGTATGACTGATGCCTTTAGTGAGAGGTCATATTTGTTATATAAATAGGCCCTTTTAATTTTGTCTGGCTTGCCATTCCAAATTATTTTGACGATTGTTTGATCATATAATTTAAAAAGCAGGTCACTAGGTGTAGACAACCCTAAGCAAATAGGTAAACTGTGATATGACTAAAGAGTTAATCAGAGCGATTTTTCCACAAATAGACGAGTGTTTTCCTTTCCACAGTAGCAAGATCTATTTTCGCTAACTTTCTATAAAAATGTCTTTCTTTCGGGATATGTATACCGACCACATCCCCGTCAGACCATTCTATTGGTAAACTACACGGTATTGTAAAAGTAGAATTTTTTTTTTGTGATCCAATACGTAAAATGTATCATCATTTGGTTTTAATCCTGAGAGGTTAGAAAAAGTATCTAGATCCTCTGAGACTGTGGAGTGATTCTAATTGTGGTTTTAAAATAACATGAATCATCAGAGTACAATGACACCTTTTGTTTTTAAGCCATGGATTTCTAATCCCTTAATATTATTGTTGGATCAAATTTTAACAGCTAACATTTCAATGGCAATAACAAATAGATATGCCAATAGTGGACAACCTTGTTTTACTCATCTTGACAGTTTAAAACTTTCTTAGATGTAGCCGTTATTTACTATTTTACACCTAGGGCTACTATACATAACTTTAACCTTTCTAGCGGAACCCCTCGACAACATTCTGCTGAAAAGGCAGCGCGAGAAATTCCAAAATATTTTTTAGAAATATGTAAATTTCACACATTAACAAGTCCAATACAGGAAATGAAAGAGAAACATCTTGTTAATCTACCCATCGTGTCCAATTTCAAAAATGCTTTACAACGACAGCACCACATGTTAGGTCATAGCCAAGTCGAAAAAACACACAGCCATTTTTCCAGCCAAAGATACAGTGCCTTGCGAAAGTATTCGGCCCCCTTGAACTTTGCGACCTTTTGCCACATTTCAGGCTTCAAACATAAAGATATAAAACTGTATTTTTTTGTGAAGAATCAACAACAAGTGGGACACAATCATGAAGTGGAACGACATTTATTGGATATTTCAAACTTTTTTAACAAATCAAAAACGGAAAAATTGGGCGTGCAAAATTATTCAGCCCCCTTAAGTTAATACTTTGTAGCACCACCTTTTGCTGCGATTACAGCTGTAAGTCGCTTGGGGTATGTCTCTATCAGTTTTGCACATCGAGAGACTGACATTTTTTCCCATTCCTCCTTGCAAAACAGCTCGAGCTCAGTGAGGTTGGATGGAGAGCATTTGTGAACAGCAGTTTTTCAGTTCTTTCCACAGATTCTCGATTGGATTCAGGTCTGGACTTTGATTTGGCCATTCTAACACCTGGATATGTTTATTTTTGAACCATTCCATTGTAGATTTTGCTTTATGTTTTGGATCATTGTCTTGTTGGAAGACAAATCTCCGTCCCAGTCTCAGGTCTTTTGCAGACTCCATCAGGTTTTCTTCCAGAATGGTCCTGTATTTGGCTCCATCCATCTTCCCATCAATTTTAACCATCTTCCCTGTCCCTTCTGAAGAAAAGCAGGCCCAAACCATGATGCTGCCACCACCATGTTTGACAGGGGGGATGGTGTGTTGAGCTGTGTTGCTTTTACGCCAAACATAACGTTTTGCATTGTTGCCAAAAAGTTCAATTTTGGTTTCATCTGACCAGAGCACCTTCTTCCACATGTTTGGTGTGTCTCCCAGGTGGCTTGTGGCAAACTTTAAACAACACCTTTTATGGATATCTTTAAGAAATGGCTTTCTTCTTGCCACTCTTCCATAAAGGCCAGATTTGTGCAATATACGACTGATTGTTGTCCTATGGACAGAGTCTCCCACCTCAGCTGTAGATCTCTGCAGTTCATCCAGAGTGATCATGGGCCTCTTGGCTGCATCTCTGATCAGTCTTCTCCTTGTATGAGCTGAAAGTTTAGAGGGACGGCCAGGTCTTGGTAGATTTGCAGTGGTCTGATACTCCTTCCATTTCAATATTATCGCTTGCACAGTGCTCCTTGGGATGTTTAAAGCTTGGGAAATCTTTTTGTATCCAAATCCGGCTTTAAACTTCTTCACAACAGTATCTCGGACCTGCCTGGTGTGTTCCTTGTTCTTCATGATGCTCTCTGCGCTTTTAACGGACCTCTGAGACTATCACAGTGCAGGTGCATTTATACGGAGACTTGATTACACACAGGTGGATTGTATTTATCATCATTAGTCATTTAGGTCAACATTGGATCATTCAGAGATCCTCACTGAACTTCTGGAGAGAGTTTGCTGCACTGAAAGTAAAGGGGCTGAATAACTTTGCACGCCCAATTTTTCAGTTTTTGATTTGTTAAAAAAGTTTGAAATATCCAATAAATGTCGTTCCACTTCATGATTGTGTCCCACTTGTTGTTGATTCTTCACAAAAAAATACAGTTTTATATCTTTGTTTGAAGCCTGAAATGTGGCAAAAGGTCGCAAAGTTCAAGGGGGCCGAATACTTTCACAAGGCACTGTATGTCACAAAAAGCAGAAATATAGATAAAATGAATCACTAACCCTTGATAATCTTCATCAGATGACACTCATAGGACATCATGTTACACAATACATATATGTTTTGTTCGATAATTTGCATATTTATATCCAAAAATCTGTTTACATTGGCACCTTACGTGCAGTAATGTTTTGATTCCAAAACATCCAGTGATTTTGCAGAAATACTCATAATAAACATTGATAAAAGATACAAGTGTTATTCACAGAATTAAAGATAAACTTCTCCTTAGTGCAACCGCTGTGTCAGATTTCAAAAAAACTTTACGGTAAAAGCATAATCTGAGAACGGCACTCATAACCCAAAACAGACAGAGGAATATCTGCCATGTTGTGTAGTCAACAGAAGTCAGAAATAGCATTATACATATTCACTTACCTTTGATGATCTTCATCAGAATGCACTCCCAGGAATCCCAGTTCCACAATAAATGTTTGTTTTGTTCGATAATGTCCATTTATGTCCAAATACCTCCTTTTTGTTTGCGCGTTTAGCCCAGTAATCCAAATTCATAACGTGCGATCACTAAGAGCAGACGAAAAGTCAATGAGTTCCATTACAGTCCGTAGAAACATGTCAAACGATGTATAGAATCAATCTTTAGGATGTTTTTAACATAAATCTTCAATAATGTTCCAACTGTAGAATTGCGATGGAACAGAGCTCGCTCCTACGTGAACAAGCGTCACGAGCGCAAGGCATTCTGGCAGACCTCTGACTCATTCCCCTCTCATTCGGCCCAACTTAAAGTAGAAGCATCAAACAAGGTTCTAAAGACTGTTGACATCTAGTGGAAGCCTTAGGAAGTGCAACATTACCAATATCCCACTGTATCTTCAATAGGGAATGAGTTGAAAAACGACCAACCTCAGTTTTTGCCTGCCATATGAGTTCTGTTATACTCACAGACATCATTCAAACAGTTTTAGAAACGTCAGTGTTTTCTATCCAAATCTACTGATAATATGTATATATTAGCAACTGGGCCTGAGTAGCAGACAGTTTACTCTTGGGCACCTTATTCATCCAAGCTACTCAATACTGCCCCCAGCCATAACAAGTTAAGCCCCCGCCTTGTATATCTCACTAGGTCAGGGTATTTCAGCCTCTGTATATCCACTAATTCCAATATATCCATGACATTCATGAATTCCTTAAGTGCATATAGGGGATAGTTTGTAATGTAATTTCCTTTACGGGCCATGGAGGTATTTACAACCATATTAAAATCTCCCACCATAATAAAGTCTAGTGTACATACTACCTCAACGACTCAGTGCCCCCGCACATTGACTCTGTATCGGTACCCCCCTGTATATAGTGTCTCTTGTTATTTTAGTGCTGCTTTTTAGTTACTTGTTACTTTTATCTCTTTATTCTTATCCCTATTTTTTAAAACTGCATTGTTGGTTAGGGTCTCGTAAGTAAGCATTTCACTGTAAGGTCTACACCTATTGTATTTAGCGCATGTGACAAATACATTTTTATTTGATTTAGTGTTGCTTGGTATAGTTGATAAATTATTATATATTTTCAAAGAAGCTTGGATCATTATTCGGATGGTATAGGTTAATAAGCCATATCTGTTTATGTTCTAATAACATACTTAAAATCATCCATCTACCTTGAGGATCTGTTTAGACAATTTGCACATTTGGATCAAAATTACTGTTGATTAATATCATCACCACTTTTGAATTTCTTTACCCATGGGAGAAATATATTCCCCCCCCCCCCCCCCCCCCCCCCAGTCCTTTTCCCACAAAACTTTATCTAAAATTGTTGAATGAGTTTCCTGTAAACGTCTCTTTTAGCCAGGTCAAATCGTCCTTTCTTATCTGCTAAGCCGTTACAATTATAACTGGCTATACTTATTTCACCAATTACCATAATGAGACACAAGTTTCAATTCTATTTATCATGATATATGTTTGTAAACGTACCATTAAAAAGTAACATGATGATTGAGTGTCTATATAGCTGTACCATGATATTTGCATTGCTACAAGGTAAATCTCCAATTGGTCCCCATTATTCCACCCACTAAAACCACTCATCATCCCGAGTTGGGTTGTCATCCCAATGCCCGGCAGACCACCCCCGATCCCCCCGGATCCCAGGGCCCCGGAGAGACTGGAACCCATCCTTTGAAATGAGCACACAGTGCCACCCACAGAACAGAAGCAGATCAAACGCACTTCCATCGCCCTCACCTCGATTTGTATTTTATATAGAGCCCTTAAAAAATATGTATTTTAAAAAATCCTGTTATTTTCAATAATTAGCCATTAATATTTGTAGTAATGTAGGCGGTTTATGCAAAGGATTTTTACCTCCCACCAGTCTCACCATTACCAAAATTACATTATGGCAAGCAATTATTGTGATTCATCATATATTGTCCCTAACATCTTTTACTCCCTCGCAACAGTTGTGGTACACACACACACACCACCCACACACACTACCAAACATAGTCTCAGATTCTCAACAGTTGCACCATCCCAGAGCCTAACTCAAGAAAGGTAGTGATTTACGAATGCATATAGAGTTGCAGCTGTTTGAGAAGGCAGGCAAAACTGAGCAAAAAGTAGGCAAAAATTAGTTGATTTGATTAACCATTGTTACGTCCTGGGTGATGGAGGTCAGATACACCCCGTTCCCCTGAAACACCCACACATGGTCCCCCGTTGTGACCATATTCTCAAGCATCTCTGTGCAGTCAGACCTTTGATGTTGTGCCACCATGGCCACAATAATATGCCCCCTCTCTGAATGTCCGAGTGACCCCCTGCCCATGGGTTACTGCAGCTAGTGTTGCCAGCACTGCCACTGCCTGGGTAGGGGCACCCCACCCGGAATCCACACCGGCGAGGTACAAGGTCATCAAGGTTCAGGTGGGTGTATAGGGTTGTGGACCGTTCCATCAATATAGGACCATAAATAAATTAGATGTATTATTTATTTTAAAAATGTAGTTCCCCATGATAGGACATTAAATAAATAAGATGTATAATTAATTATAAAATGTATATCCCTCACCTGCACAAAATCGAAAGCTCTCTCACAACACCTGCTCACAGACACATTGGTTCTGGGATATACAACCAGTTCCTTTCTCACTCACTTAACGCCACACTTTCCCAAACACCAAAAAACACACCACCCATCTCAATTAGAGGTCAACCGATTATTGGAGGACCAACAAGGCCGATACTGATTAATCGGCCAATATTTATTTATTTATTTATTTATTTATTTATTTATTTATTTATTTGTAATAATGTCAATTACAACAATACTGAATGAACACTTATTTTAACTTAATATAATAAATCAATTTAGCCTCAAGTAAATAATGAAACATTTTCAATTTGGTTTAAATAATGCAAAAACAAAGTGTTGGAGAAGAAAGTAAAAGTGCAATATGTGCTATGTAAGAACATATGAAAGCTGGTGGTTCCTTTTAACACGAGTCTTCAATATTCCCAGGTAAGAAGTTTTAGGTTGTAGTTATTATAGGAGTTATAGGACTATTTCCTTCTATACCATTTGTATTTCATTAACCTTTGACTATTAGATGTTCTTATAGGTACTTTAGTATTGCCAGTGTAACAGTAAAGCTTCCGTCCCTCTCCTCGCTCCTCCCTGGGCTCGAACCAGCAACACAACAACAACAGCCACCATCGAATTAGCATTACCCATGCAGAGCAAGGGGAACAACTGCTAGAAGGCTCAGAGCGAGTGACGTTTGAAACGCTATTAGCGCGCCCTAACTAGCTAGCCATTTCATGGGCCACTCAAGGACATTCAAAGCCAATTCTGCGTTGTCTTGGCTGTGTGTTTAAGGTTGATGTCCTGTTGGAAGGTGGACCTTCACCCCAGGTCCTGAGCCCTATGGAGCAGGTTTTCATCAAGGATCTCTCTGTACTTTGCTCCGTTCATCTTTGCCTCTATCCTGACTAGTCTCTCAGTCCCTGCCGCTGAAAAACACCCCCACAGCATGGGATAGGGATGGTGCCAGGTTTCCTCCAGGGGTGACGCTAGGCATTCAGGCCGAAGAGTTCAATCTTGGTTTCATCAGACCAGAGAATTTTGTTTTTCATGGTCAGAGTTTTTAGGTGCCTTTTGGCTATCACGTGGCTTCAGTCTGGCCACTCTACCATAAAGGCCTGATTATTTGAGTGCTGCAGAGATTGTTGTTCTTTTGGAAGGTTCTCCCATCTCCGTGAGCATTGGATTGTTGGTCACCTCCCTGACCAAGGCCCTTCTCCCCTGATTGCTCAGTTTGTGCTGGGCGTCCAGCTTTAGGAAGCGTCTTGGTGGTTCCAAACGTCTTCCTTTTAAGAATGATGGAAGCCACTGTCCTTGTGGACCTTCAATGCTGCAGATCTATGCCTCGACACAATCCTGTCTCGGCGCTCTACGGACAATCCCTTCGATCTCAAGGCTTGGTTTTTGCTCTGACATACACTGTCAACTGTGGGACCTTATATAGCCAGGTTTGAGCCTTTCCAAATCATGTCCAATCAATTGAATTTACCACAGGTGGACTCCAATCAAGTTGTAGAAATCTCAAGAATGATCCATGGAAACAGGATGCACCTGATCTCAATTTCGAGTCTCATAGCAAAGGGTCTGAATACCTATGTAAATAAGGTATTTCTGTTATTATTTTTTAAATGTGTAAAGTTTTCTAAAAAACCTGTTTCACTTTGTCGTTATGTGGTGTGTGTAGATCGATGAGGAAAATAATTAATTCAATCAATTTTAGAATAAAGCTGTAATGTAACAAAATGTGCAAAAAGTCCAGGTGTCTGACTACTTTCCGAATGCACTGAATCAAGAGAACATCCCTGGTCATCCCTACTGCTTTTGATCTGGCTAACTCACTAAACACATGGTTCATTTGTAAATGATGTTGGAGTGTGCCCCTGGCTCTCCGTAATTAAATAAAACATTTATGAAATGGTTCCGTCTGATCCTGTTTAATATAAGGAATTTGAAAAGATGTATACTTTTAATTTGACTTTTGATATCTTAGTATATTTTATCAATTACAATTACTTTTGATACTTCAGTATATTCTACTCGAGTAGTATTTTACTGGGTGACTTTCCTTTCTCTTGAGGCATTTTCTATTAAGGTATCTTTTACTCAAGTATGATGTTTGGGGACTTTTTCCACTACTGCAGACAAGGTACACTTGCACCTGTGCTAGAAGAAAACAGTGTTCCCTTTTGTTGACCAGCCAATTCATTAATCTCAGACTGAACCTTGTGCTTTGCTTGTAAAGAAAGCTAAATGACACGTATGGAACTTCTCTATCAGCAAACAAAAGTAATTGAGAATTTACCTTTTTTAATAATGTATGTCTTGAATGCTTCTGATTTCTTGTTTATTTCCAGGAACTGCGCGATGACATGCCATCCATTTTAGCAGATGTTTTCAGTATACTGGGTGGGTATAACTCCAGTTTGGGCATATTGTGACAGTCCTTTGCAATTTGTATGCCTAAATGTTTTTGTTTTTTTAATCAGTTGGCGAATTACTGTAATGTTATCATGATATTATGTTTTAACAATTAATTTTTGACAGACATAGAGACCAGTTCTTTGGAGGAAAAAAACAAACGCGACCATTACACCCAGCTAGTGGGAGCATGTCTGGTAGGTATATTTCAAGTTTTTACTGCAGGTGCAAAAATATGTTATCTTGAAATGATGTCAAACTTTCACTAGGTGGTAGTATTGTTCAAACAAAACTCAACCTTTGTCTGTTGTATTTCCCATTGTAAGGCCAAAACACACAGTATTTGTTTCAAGCTTAAATAAGAATAAACCTTTTTTAATTGGCTCTGAATTTAGAATATTATAGTAATGTTTGATTCTCTTCACAAATGTTAAAGGTGCAATCAGCAGTTGCTACATCTATAATAAAACAACTTATGAATGATACTGTATGTAGAAGTTGATTCTTATATATATGGCTCATTAACTTTGTTCAACTGTCGTATCCCATCAGAATCCAAAATACAGTGGGGCAAAAAAGTATTTAGTCAACCACCAATTGTGCAAGTTCTCCTACTTAAAAAGATGAGAGAGGCCTGTAATTTTCATTAAATGTACAACTATGTACAACTTCAACTATGACAGGCAAAATGGAAAAAAAAATCCAGAAAATCACATTGTAGGATTTTAAATTTATTTATTTGCAAATTATGGTGTGTTGCAGCTGTATAACCTTTTGAGGATTTTAGGACCCAAATCTTTTCAGTCTCCTGAGGGGGAATAGGCGTTGTCGTGTCCTCTCTATGACTCTTTTGAGTGTCAGCGTGGCAGATGTGTTGTTACCTACCCTTACCACCTGGGGGCAGCCTGTCAGGAAGTCAAGGATCCAGTTGCAGAGGGAGGTGTTTAGTTCCAGGGTCCTTAGATTAGTGATGAGTTTTGAAGGCACGAATGCTGAGCTCTGGTCAACAAACAGCATTCTGTTTTGTCCAGGTGGGAAAGGGCAGTGTGGAGTGCAATAGAGATTGTGTAATTTGTGGATCTGTTGGGGCGGTATGCGAATTGTAGTCTAGGTTTTCTGGGAGGATAGTGTTGAGCCATGACCAACCTTTCAAAGCACTTCATGGCTACAGTCATGAGTGCTATAGGGTGGTAGTCATTTAGGCAGGTTACCTTGGCTTTCTTGGGCACAAAAACTATAGTGGTCTGCTGGAAACGTAGGTATTACAGACTCGGTCAGGGAGAGGTTGCCAGTGAAGACACTTGCTTTTTGATTAGCGCATGCTCGTGAGTACACGTCCTGATAATCCGTCTGGCCCCGCCGCCTTGTGAATGTTGACATGTTTAAAGGTCTTACTCACATTTTGATATCATGTATGGTCAGTACTTGCATCCGTCGCTCTGTTTCTGAATTTAAGAGTAGTTTTTTTTACTCCAGCCTCATCCCTCAGCCCAACACTTTGTTTTTGTTTCAACTGCTGATTGCCGCTTTAAATTTGCTATCATTCATAACCATATAAGATATATTTACCAGTCTTTGTATGACACTTTTTTGTTTTCCTCCCGCCCTCTCTTTCAGTTATTTGTGCCAGATGCCATCCTGAAGGAGAGACTGGACCCAGAGACCCTGGAGTCCCTAGGACTCATAAAGCAAGCCCATCAGTTCAACCAGAAAATCGTCAAAATCAAGACCAAGCTATTGTAAGTGGAGCAGTGACTTACTTTCATATGTAAAAAGCAAAAATCTGGTAATGTTCAGTGTCAAAAGGTCAACAGCATAGTAAATTGGTCTGTCCAAGTAGCCAAATTAAAAACAGTGTTAAAGGTTAAAACCCACATAGTCACCCTCCAGAACCTGGGTTAGTTGCTGTTATCCCCAGGATAGATCAGGGCACATCTGTTACTCAGCTGGGCTGACTGTGCTGGAGAGGCTGTTAACCCAAGGTTGCATCTCCATCCCTGTTTTATCCACCTCACAGCCTGTGACTGTAGTGTTTAATACGTGACTATTTACACTATAGGATGAAAGCTTTGCCATGAATGCCAGATGTAATTAATGTCAGCACAGAATGTAGATAATTGCATTACTTTAGTTGTTAATATTCTCTCAGGCTGTTGTTCAGACACTACTTTGTTGCAATACATGGTCATTCTGGCCATATATTGTTATATTACTCTGTAATACACTAGAGACACAATAAATAATCATTTCATTCACATTCAAATGTGGGCCTAAAATTGCCTCATGGTTGTGTAGTGTGTGGCCTCATATTATTTTCAACTCTGTCCCCTTAGTTACAAGCAGCAGAAGTTCAACTTGCTAAGGGAAGAGAATGAGGGCTATGCCAAGCTGATCACTGAGCTGGGCCAAGACCTCTCAGGCAACATCACTAGCCACGTCGTCCTAGAGAGCATCAAGTCCCTGATAGGTATGAAACCCCTCGTCTTTTTACATTGTCATCACATTCTCTACAGCCAAGACACAACTGCCCCTTGTGGCACTCTTTGATTTAGTGTGTTTTCTGTGACGGTTATGAATAATTTCTGAGATCAGCCCTGAAAGTAATGGAGATAAGAATTTTGGCAGAAGTGCTTTTTACAGTTTAAGTTGAGGATTCAAATGTTACCTGGGACATGAATAGTTGTAGAACAGTACCTGACCAGTTAGACTCCCAAATAGGATTTACATAACTTGGGTACCAAATATGGAGATGTGTTATTTGGATGTCATTTGTACACTTACCCCGTCTCCACCCTGCAGGATGCTTCAACCTGGACCCCAACCGCGTTCTGGACATCATCCTGGAGGTGTACGAGTGTCGCTCTGACCAGGATGAGTTCTTCCTGCCCCTCATCAAGTCCTACATGTGTGAACCCCTCACCCTCTGCCACATCCTGGGCTTCAAGTTCAAGTTCAACCAGGTAAGAGAGAGCAGACTCCCCACTGGACATTGACTGTCTGCACTCTGCAGCCTGTCTGAAACCTGCCACATAGAAACTGTACAAATGGGTATTTGTGAGGAGCTACCTGCACAAGAAGCAGAGAAATCCATAAACAATTTAAATGAAATGACTTCGAGGTCTTATTGATGAGAACATAAGTCTTGCCCAGGTTTGGAATTTTCTCCAGCTATTCTCCCTTGACCTGCAGAAATGAGGAAAAATGGTGCAGTCAGACCAGATGTGAATAGTAATGCTGCCCGGCACTGGAATACACACTTTAGCTCCAAGTTGGGGATCAAAGGACAGCCGAGTCAATTTCTATATTGATCTGTACTAGACCCCCCTTCCGTTAGCTGTTTCTCAGTACATAATGAGTATTCTCTGACTGTTCTCTCCCCCAGGAGCCTAATGAAGAGACCCCTACTTCACTCTACCACATTGCTGCCGCCCTTCTCCACCACAAACTCATAGAGCTGGAGGACCTCTATGTGCATGTAAGCATCTCTCTACTCACACTTTGTGTCACGTATAAATATAATTTTATATACAGTGCATTCGGAAAGTATTCTGACACTTTGACTTTTTCCACATTTTATTATGTTACAGCCTTGTTCTAAAATGCATAAAATCGTATTTATCCCCTCATCATTCTACAGTAAACACAACACCCCTAAATGACAAAGCAAAAACAGGTTCTTAGATTTTTAAATGCTAATTTTAAAATAAAATGATCAAACTGAAATATCACATTTACATAAGTATTCCGACCCTTTACTCAGTACTTTGTTGAAGCACCTTTGGCAGCGATTACAACCTCAAGTTTTCTTGGGTATGACGCTACATGCAGATCGTCTCAGGTTGAATGGGGAGCGTTGCTGACCAGCTATTTTCAGGCTTCTCCAGAAATATTTGATCGGGTTCAAGTCTGGGCTCTGGCTGGGCCACTCAAGGTCATTCAGAGACTTGTCCCGAAGCCACTCCTGCATTGTCTTGGCTGGACCTTCACCCCGGTCTAAGGTCCTGAGCGCTCTGGAGCAGGTTTTCATCAAGGATCTCTCTGTACTTTGCTCCGTTCATCTTTCCCTCAATCTTGACTAGTCTCTCAGTCCCTGCACTGAAAAAAATCCCCACAGCTTGATGCTACTACCACCATGCTTCTCCATAGGATTGGTACCAGATCTCCCCCAGACGTGACGCTTGGCATTCAGGCCAAAAAGTATAATCTTGGGACCCATGAAGCGGATCACAATTGGCCCAGCGATGTCCGGGTTAGGGGAGGGTTTGGCCGGCCCTGATGTCCTTGTCCCATCGCGCTCTAGCGACTCCTGTGGTCGGCCGGGCGCATGCACTCTGAAAAGGTCTCCAGTTGGACGGTGTGTACTCTGACACATTGGTGCGGCTGGCTTCCGAGTTAAGCGTGCAGTGTGTCAAGAAGCAGTGCGGCTTGGCAGGGTCGTGTTTTGGAGGACGCATGGCTCTCGACCTTCGCCTCTCCCGAGTCCGTACGGGAGTTGCCGCGATGGGACAAGACTGTAACTACCAATTGGGGGAGATAAAGGGGGTACAAAAAAATAAACATTTAAGAATGAAGAAGGCCACTGTGTTTTTGGGGACATTAAATACTGCAGATTTTTTTTGGTACCCTTCCCCAGATCTGTGCCTCGACACAATCCTGTCTCGGAGCTCTACAGACAATTCCTTCGACCTCATGGCTTGGTTTTTGCTCTGACATGCACTGTCAACTGTGGGACCTTATATAGACAGGTGTGTGCCTTTCCAAATCATGTCCAATCAATTGAATTTACCACAGGTGGACTCCAATCAAGTTGTAGAAACATGTCAAGGATGATCAATGGAAACAGGATGCACCTGAGCTCAATTTCGAGTCTCATAGCAAAAGGTCTGAATACTTATGTAAATAAGGTATTTCTGTTTTTTTATTTTGAATACATTTGCAAAAATGTCAACTGTTTTTGCTTTATTGTGTGTAGATTGATGAGACAATAATGTAATCCATTTTAGAATACGGCTGTAATTTAACAAAATGTGGAAAATGTCAAGAGGTCTGAATACTCTCCGAATGCACTGTATAAGGTTTAAGACTAACATTGTTTGTCCTCAGTGAATGCCCGATTGTGCAGCAGGTGATCCAATAAGAAAATGGAATCGCATTGTACTGTAAGCTGTGACCTGACATATGACTGAGTCTGTCCTGTCCTCTGTGCCTCTGCCTTGCCCTCCCAGCTGATGCCACTGGATGCCAGCATTGTAGAGGAGCACAAGAGAGAGATCACAGAGGCCAAGCAGATCGCCCGCAAGCTCACCATGGTGGTGGTGCCCTCCGAGAAGATGGAGGACAAGGAGAGAGAGAAAGAGAAAGAGGAGGAGAAGAACGACAAGGTAAAGCAATCTCATGACCATCACTCAACATATATTTCTACCATTGGAAAAACATGTCTGCACGTTTGAGTTCTGCTTCTGTACTTAAGCACTACTTCCATCAAGTGTCCTTCTTTGTTTTCCATGATGAATCCCAGTCATTGTAAGGCTGCCTCAGTGTGTAGCTGAAGGCAAAGGAAATGCTTTATTTTTGTGTGTGTGTTAACGAGGTGCTAATCAGTGTCTGTCTGATACTGAGGACCACAGATAGACTGTACAGGCAGTGATTGATGGACCAGAGGAGGTCTGTTAGGTAGCGCTGCAGCGGTCAGGCCACAGACGTGTTAAACGTACAGACTCC
This sequence comes from Oncorhynchus mykiss, assembly GCF_013265735.2. NCBI lineage: Eukaryota > Metazoa > Chordata > Actinopteri > Salmoniformes > Salmonidae > Oncorhynchus > Oncorhynchus mykiss. Next base: position 36,036,495 of record NC_048574.1, on the reverse strand, counting down.
ACACGGCCCCCCTTCTCCACCCCCTATCACCATCCCACGCGCTAACTCTAACGAATAGCAACACTGAAGGATTTTGTGGGCCATGTTTCTAAAATAACTCCAGCCTCCAGCCCAAGCTCTGGATTGTCAGATTGCATCTCAGTCAACTGGGTGCCCACGTCATGCTAATGCTAAATTGCGTGAATATCTGTTTCAACAATAGTTTTGCTGTGGCTTAAAAAACATTTCAAAATGAACCCCACGGTGTGAGATGAGGGCACATTTTGAGAATAGCCTGGTCGCAAAAAGAAGACAGTGTGACATTGAAGGAGCAGAATATCCGCTTGTCCTCTAGCTAGCTCTCTCATCCCACGGTCACAGCCTCTCCCTGACAGCACTGCCTTGTTACTGTGCTGTGTCACAGTTGGTTGTGTCAGTCACACACAAATGAAGTGCAGCGTCAGATAGGATGAGGGATTTCTTCACTTCCTTGTTCCATCCATTGCTGCTGGAGTAAATGACGTCTCGGGATTTACTGACTAGGCTTTGTGTTTGCAAATCCTCCGTAACCTCTTTTAATGGGCCTGCTTTGTACTGTGTGAGATCCCTCAGCTAGTTTATTACTGACAGTCATAAACTAAGGACTTAGGAAGAGCTGCTCTCTAACTACTGCTTCTGTTGCTCCAATTGCCCTGAGCTTCACTCAAACACACGCACACACACACACTCAAGCACACACACACACATTCACACTCAGTATCTCCCCCTCTCCGCTCAGCCTCCTGATAACCAGAAGCTGGGCCTGCTGGAAGCGCTGCTGAGGATCGGAGACTGGCACCATGCCCAGAGCATTATGGACCAGATGCCTGCCTTCTACGCCACCTCTCACAAGGCCATCGCCCTGGCACTGTGCCAGCTGCTGCACCTGACTGTGGAGCCGCTGTACCGCAGGTGTCTGCCCGCTCCCACAGATTCACTTAGTGCTCTTCACACACTGGTGGAAGAAAGAGATGCACACACACGCACCTACGTACACTGCAGCACGACATGCCAGAGTGTACATACACAGCCAGCCAGACTATAACCTCCTCTGATGCCAGCCTTTCATTCAATTGTAGGGACACACAGAAAGCACACAGACATAATGACAACCACAAACAGAACCACTTCCGGTTCACACTAGAGCACTGGAGGCTGTATGTTGATGTGTTTAGTATGCCCTGTCTCACCTGTGTTTCCCTTGCAGAGCCGGGGTTCCCAAAGGGGCCAAGGGCTGTGTGATGAGGCCCCTGAGGAACAAGCGGGCCCCAAGGCCTGCCGAGAGCTTTGAGGACTTACGTAGAGACGTGTTCAGCATGCTCTGCTACCTGGGGCCTCACCTCTCCCACGACCCCATCCTCTTTGCCAAGATAGTACGACTGGGCAAGGGCTTCATGAAAGAGGTACAGGCCCCACCATCAGTTTGCCATTTGATGATTGATGATAAGTAATGCTTTAATTGATCCCCAAAGGAACGTTAATTGGCATAACATCTCATACTCTGGCTTCATCTCATTAATTGTCCTCTTTTGTTCTACAGTACCAAAATGAGGCTAGAAATGACCACATCAAGGACAAAATGGTGAGTTATCAAATAAATGAGACCAAGAAGTGACTTGGAACAGCCTTGTTGTGCTAGTCAGTAAGAGGAATGCACAGAGAATAAATAGAATATATGCATCCACACACTGTGGTCTGTGCTCTGGTAGTTGATGTGCTGCTGTTCCCTCCTAGGACACGTTGCTGAGTTGTTTCCTGAGCATTGCAGACCAGGTGCTGCTGCCCTCGCTCTCTCTAATGGAGTGTAACGCCTGCATGTCAGAAGAACTCTGGGGCCTCTTCAAACTGTTCCCTTACCAGCACAGGTGAGAAGTATATAAACTCGGCAAAAAAAAAAATGTCCTCTCACTGTCAACTGCATTTATTTTCAGCAAACTTAACATGTGTAAATATTTGTATGAACAACACAAGATTCAACAACTGAGACACAAACTGAACAAGTTCCACAGACATGTGACTAACAGAAACTGAATAATGTGTCCCTGAACAAAGGGGGGAGGGGGGGGGGGGGGTCGAAATCAAAAGTTACAGTCGGTATCTGGTGTGGCCAGCAGCTGCTTTAAGTACTGCAGTGCATCTCCTCCTCATGGACTGTACCAGATTTGCCAGTTCTTGCTGTGAGATGTTACCCCACTCTTCCACCAAGGAACCTGCAAGTTCCCGGACATTTCTGGGGGGAATGGCCCTAGCCCTCACCCTCCGATCCAACAGGTCCCAGACGTGCTCAATAGGATTGAGATCCGGGCTCTTCGCTGGCCATGGCAGAACACTGACATTCCTGTCTTGCAGGAAATCACGCATAGAACAAGCAGTATGGCTGGTGGAATTGTTATGCTGGAGGGTAATGTCAGGATGAACCTGGAGGAAGGGTACCACATCAGGGAGGAGGATGTCTTCCCTATAACGCACAGCATTGAGAATGCCTGCAATGACAACAAGCTCAGTCCGATGATGCTGTGACATGACGGCCCCTCCACCTCCAAATAAATCCCACTCCAAAGTACAGGCCTCGGCGTGACGCTTATTCCTTCGACGATAAACGCGAATCCGACCATGACCCCTAGTGTGACAAAACCGCAACTCGTCAGTGACGAACACTTTTTGCCAGTCCTGTCTCGTCGGTAGGTTTGTGCCCGTAGGTGACGTTGCTGCAGGTGATGTCTGGTGAGGACCTGCCTTACTACAACAGGCCTACAAGCCCTCCATCCAGCCCGTCTCAGCCTATTGCTGATAGTCTGAGCGCTGATAGAGGGATTGTGCGTTTCTGTTGTAACTCAGGCAGTTGTTGTTGCCATCCTGTACCTGTCCCACAGGTGTGATGTTCGGATGTACCGATCCTGTGCAGGTGTTACACAGGTTGTTACACATGGTCTGCCGCTGTGAGGACGATCCGCTGTCCATCCTGTCTCTCTGTAGCGCTGTCTTAGGCGTCTCACAGTACGGACATTGCAATTTATTGCCCTGGCCACATCTGCATTCCTCATGACTCCTTGCAGCATGCCTAAGGCACGTTCACGTGGATGAGCAGGGACCCTGGGCATCTTTCTTTTGGTGTTTGTCAGAGTCAGTAGAAAGGCCACTTTAGTGTCCTAAGTTTTCATAACTGTGACCTTAATTGCCTACCGTCTGTAAGCTGTTAGTGTCTTAATAATATAACGGCACTGTCCAATTTACAGCAGCTTTTCGAGTGAAAGAATACAATGCTATTGTTTGAGAGTGCACAGTTATGTACTTGGAAATGAATCAATAAACCAATTAGGCACATTTGGGCAGACTTGACAACATTTTGAACAGCAATGCAATGATTCATTGGATCAGTCTAAAACTTTGAACATACACTGCTGCCATCTAGAGGCCAAAATCTAAATTGCCCCGAAACTGCAACAATACATTATGGTCTTTCTCTCGCATTTCAAATATGGGGAAAAAATAATGATTGAGTTTTGTATTATGTTTTAACAGATCTAATGTGTTATATTTTCCTACATTAATTTCACATTTCCACAGAGTTTCCTTTTGAAATGGTATCAAGAATATGCATATCCTTGCTTGAGCTACAGGCAGCTAGATTTGGGTATGTAATTTTAGGCGAAAATTGGTAAAAGGGGTATGTTCATTTGTGGAATTGCCTTCTTAATGTGTTTGAGCCAATCACTTGTGTTATGACAAGGTAGGGTTGGTAAACAGAAGATTGCCCTATTTGGTAAAAAAAAACAAGTCCATATTATGGCAAGAACAGCTCAAATAAGCAAAGAGAAATGACAGTCCATCATTACTTCAAGACATGAAGATCAGTCAATAAGGAACATTTCAAGAACTATTAAAGTTCCTTCAAGTGGATTGGCAAAAACCATCAAGCACTATGATGAAACTGGCTCTCATGACGACCGCCACAGGAATGGAAGACCCAGAGTTACCTCTGCTGCAGAGTTCATTAGAGTTACCAGCCTCAAAAAATGCTGCCCAAATAAATGCTTCAGAGTTCAAGTAACAGACACATCTCAACACCAACTGTTCAGAGGAGACCGTGTGAATCAGGCCTTCATGGTCAAATTGCTGCAAAGAAACCACTACTAAAGGACACCGATAAGAAGAAGAGACTTGTTTGGGCCAAGAAACATGTGCAATGGACATTCGACCGGTGGAAATTATGAGTCCAAATTTGAGATTTTTGGTTCCAACCGCCGTGTCTTTGTGAGATGCAGAGTTGGTGAACGGATGATCTCCACATGTGTGGTTCCCACCATGAATCATGGAGGAGAAGGTGTGCTGGTGCTTTGCTGGTGACACTGATTTAAAATTCAAGGGACAATTAACCAGCATGGCTACCACAGCATTCTGCAGCAATACGCCATCCCATCTGGTTTGCGCTTAGTGTGGCTATCATTTGTTTTTCAACAGGGCAATGAGCCAAAACACACCTCCTGGCTGTGTAAGGGATATTTGACCAAGAAGTAGAGTGATGGAGTGCTGCATCAGATGACCTGGCCTCCACAATCACCCAACCTCAACCCAATTGAGATGGTTTGGGATGAGTTGGACCGCAGCGTAAAGGAAAAGCAGCCAACAAGTGCTCAGCATATGTGGGAACTCCTTCAAGACTGTTGGTAAAGCATTTCAGGTGAACCTGGTTGAGATAATGCCAAGAGTGTGCAAAGCTGTCATCAAGGCAAAGGGTAGCTACTTTGAAGAATCTCAAATATATTTTGATTTGCTTAACACTTTTTTTGGTTACTACATGATTCCATGTGTTATTTCATGGTTTTGATGTTTTCACAATAATTCTACAATGTATAATAAAGAAAAACCCTTGAATTAGTAGGTTTGTCCAAACCTTTGACTGGTACTATATAGAAACGTCCCTTTTTCAGGACCCTGACTTTAGAAGATAATTCGTAAAAATCCACAGATCTTCAGTGTAAAGGGTTTAAACACTGTTTCCAATGCTTGTTCAATGACCCATAAACAATGAACGGTCATTAATTGAAATTCATTCCAGGTGACTACCTCATGAAGCTGGTTGAGGGAATGCCAAGTGTGTGCAGAGCTGTCATTGGGGCAAAGGGTTGCTACTTTGAAGGATCTCAAATATAAAATACAGTATATTTTGATTTGTTTAACACTTTTTTGGTTACTGCATGATTCTGTATGTGTTATTTCATAGTTTTGATCTCTTCTATATTACAATGTAGAAAATGGTAAAAATAAAGAAAACCCCTTGAACGAGTAGGTGTGTCCAAACTTTTGACTGGTACTCTATGTACAGTGCCTTGCGAAAATATTCGGCCCCCTTGAACTTTGCGACCTTTTGCCACATTTCAGGCTTCAAACATAAAGATATAAAACTGTATTTGTTTGTGAAGAATCAACAACAAGTGGGACACAATCATGAAGTGGAACAACATTTATTGGATATTTCAAACTTTTTTAACAAATCAAAAACTGAAAAATTGGGCGTGCAAAATTATTCAGCCCCTTTACTTTCAGTGCAGCAAACTCTCTCCAGAAGTTCAGTGAGGATTTCTGAATGATCCAATGTTGACCTAAATGACTAATGATGATAAATACAATCCACCTGTGTGTAATCAAGTCTCCGTATAAATGCACCTGCACTGTGATAGTCTCAGAGGTCCGTTAAAAGCGCAGAGAGCATCATGAAGAACAAGGAACACACCAGGCAGGTCCGAGATACTGTTGTGAAGAAGTTTAAAGACGGATTTGGATACAAAAAGATTTCCCAAGCTTTAAACATCCCAAGGAGCACTGTGCAAGCGATAATATTGAAATGGAAGGAGTATCAGACCACTGCAAATCTACCAAGACCTGGCCGTCCCTCTAAACTTTCAGCTCATACAAGGAGAAGACTGATCAGAGATGCAGCCAAGAGGCCCATGATCACTCTGGATGAACTGCAGAGATCTACAGCTGAGGTGGGAGACTCTGTCCATAGGACAACAATCAGTTGTATATTGCACAAATCTGGCCTTTATGGAAGAGTGGCAAGAAGAAAGCCATTTCTTAAAGATATCCATAAAAAGTTTTGTTTAAAGTTTGCCACAAGCCACCTGGGAGACACACCAAACATGTGGAAGAAGGTGCTCTGGTCAGATGAAACCAAAATTGAACTTTTTGGCAACAATGCAAAACGTTATGTTTGGCGTAAAAGCAACACAGCTGAACACACCATCCCCACTGTCAAACATGGTGGTGGCAGCATCATGGTTTGGGCCTGCTTTTCTTCAGCAGGGACAGGGAAGATGGTTAAAATTGATGGGAAGATGGATGGAGCCAAATACAGGACCATTCTGGAAGAAAACCTGATGGAGTCTGCAAAAGACCTGAGACTGGGACGGAGATTTGTCTTCCAACAAGACAATGATCCAAAACATAAAGCAAAATCTACAATGGAATGGTTCAAAAATAAACATATCCAGGTGTTAGAATGGCCAAGTCAAAGTCCAGACCTGAATCCAATCGAGAATCTGTGGAAAGAACTGAAAACTGCTGTTCACAAATGCTCTCCATCCAACCTCACTGAGCTCGAGCTGTTTTGCAAGGAGGAATTGGAAAAAATGTCAGTCTCTCGATGTGCAAAACTGATAGAGACATACCCCAAGCGACTTACAGCTGTAATCGCAGCAAAAGGTGGCGCTACAAAGTATTAACTTAAGGGGGCTGAATAATTTTGCACGCCCAATTTTTCAGTTTTTGATTTGTTAAAAAAGTTTGAAATATCCAATAAATGTCATTCCACTTCATGATTGTGTCCCACTTGTTGTTGATTCTTCACAAAAAATACAGTTTTATATCTTTATGTTTGAAGCCTGAAATGTGGCAGAAGGTCGCAAAGTTCAAGGGGGCCGAATACTTTCGCAAGGCACTGTACACACACACACACACACACACACAATCATAGCGGTGCCATTTTTTACTTGAACTGACATGTTTGGCCAGCCGTTTTGAGTCCATCTTATGGAGAAAACAAAGCCCACACAGAGACAGGAGTATGTGGGTTTACAGGAATTGTTCTATTCTCCGCCCTGTTGTGTTCTGGTATTGAAAGGTCCTTGTCCCAGGCTGGTCCTGGTGTGTGTACTATTAGATATGTCAGTGTTAACACACCCACCTCTGTTCTACCTGTGGTCCCCAGGTACCGGCTATACGGGCAGTGGAAGAACGAGACGTACACGAGCCACCCACTGCTGGTCAAGGTCAAAGCTCAGACTGTGGACAGAGCTAAATACATCATGAAGTAAGTCACGCTGCTACGCCTACCTACCTACCTACCTACTTACCTAGCTACCGCCATACCAGTTATTTAAAGTGCCTGTTGTTTTATCCAATGTGTGGTTGTGGCACTTAGAAGTTACGTTTCTACACCCACTACTCGTTGGTTCCTTTTTTAAAAAAAACTTTTCAGGCATCCGTTGTCTCTACCTTTTTGTTTTTGTGCTGTTGTATGTGCCCTACCATGTTTTGTGCTGCTGCCATGTTGTGTTGCTCCCATGTTGTTGTCAAATCAAATTTTATTGGTCACATACACGTGTGGTGTCGCTACCCTGCTGTGTTGCTGCCATGCTATGTTGTCTTAGGTACATTTTTTTCACCTTTAATTAACCAGGTAGGCCAGTTGAGAACAAGTTCTCATTTACAACTGACCTGCCCAAGATAAAGCAAAGCAATGCGACGACAAACAACAACACAGAGTTACACATGGGATAAACAAAAGTACAGTCAATAACACAATAGAAAAGTCTGTATACAGTGTGTGCAAATGGAGTAAGGAGGTAAGGCATTAAATAGGCCAAGTGTAGCGAAGAAATTACAGTTTAGCAAATTAACACTGGAGTGATAGATGTGCAGATGATGATGTGCAAGTAGAAATACTGCTGTGCAAAAGAGCAAAAAAAGCAAATAAAAACAATAGGGGGATGAGGTACAGTAGGTAGTTGGATGGGCTATTTACAGACTGGCTGTGTACAGCTGCAGCTATCAGTAAGCTGCTCAGATAGCTGATGCTTATTGTTAGTGAGGGAGATATGTCTCCAACTTCAGCAATTTTTGCAATTTGTTCCAGTCATTGGCAGCAGGGAACTGGAAGGAAAGGCGGCTGAAGGTGTTGGCTTTGGGGATGACCAGTGAGAGATACCTGCGGGAGCGCGTGCTACGGGTGGGTGCTGCTATGGTGACCAGTGAGCTGAGATAAGGCGGAGCTTTACCTAGCATAGACTTATAGATGACCTGAAGCCAGTGGGTCTGGCGACGAATATGTAGCGAGGGCCAGCCGACAAGCGCATACAGGTCGCAGTGGTGGGTAGTATATGGGGCTTTGGTGACAAAACGGATGGCACTGTGATAGACTGCATCCAGTTTGCTGAGTAGAGTGTTGGAGGCTATTTTGTAAGGTGCCCCTTTATGTAGTGTTGTCTCTTGTCGTGATGTGTGTTTTGTCCTATATATATATTTTAATCCCCGTCCCTGCAGGAGGCCTTTTGGTAGGCCGTAATTGTAAATAAGAATTTGTTCTTAACTGATTTGCCTGGTTAAATAAAATCTAACCGAAATCAGGTGTCCAGCCTGTGCCCCTTGAGTATAATGTAGCAGTATCTCTAGGAAACCCCTCAAAACCAGTCAGTGTGTCTCACAAATTTCTCTAGGAGATGAACTCTGTTACTTTGTCCATTTGATTTTTCAGTGGTTGCTATTGGAAACTTGTATAAAAAAAAAGTCTATGTGTGTGTTAGGGTTCGTATGGTCATGAAAATCCTGGAAAAGTCATGGAATTTTACAATTGTGTTTTCCAGGCCTGGAAAAGTTTTGGAAAATGGTAAAACCCAAAAAGTCAGGGAAATTAATCAAAATAAATGTTTAAAAAACATATCAGCCAGGATTGCAATATGACACTTTAGAGTGTCTGTGTGCGAGAGTGGGCCGTTGCTCAAGGAGAGAGGCAATAAAAAAACAGACTAACTAGGTAGCCAATTCAAAACTTGTTTTGTAGATACTTCAATTTATTTGGGGCATCCAATGTATGGGACATTGCATCTCAATAGATGCTAGTCAGCCTGCAATGTAAACACTTCTAAGAAAGATGACTAAACAAGAAAATATACATTTTCTGAAGAAAATATTTGGGCTTGCTTCAGCTGAATAAAAAATATTTATAGCCTACCATAGCCATCTGATCTTTGAGCTAATTATTTTATAAAGGCTTAAAACGTCTTTGGATGTAATGTCGCAATGTTTTACATCAAGGGTGGTCAACCATCCTCCAGGAGAGCTACTGGGTTTTATTCCCTCTCTAACAAACCACATTTTAGAAATGAGCTGTTCAACCAGACCTTGATAAATGAACTCTAATGTGTTTGAGCAGGGCTGGATCAAAAGCCTGCCCACCCAGTAGCTCTCCAGACTGAGCCACTGAGGGTTGACCGCATGTGTTTTATACAGTTGTCTAACTTGGTGCGAGGGTTAAGTGCCTTGCCCAACGACAAGACAGTGGGTCAGAGAGTAGTCTCCCAGTGTTGATACCACATTTATCTTTACTTCATTTATACGCACATAGACGCCGCCAATTATTGGTCATGGAAATTTGATTAAAAGTCATGGGAAATTCGTGAAATTGAATCTGTCTAAATGTGTATGAACCCTAGTGTGTGTGTGTGTGGTGTGTGCTGCTGAGAAGCGCTTACATGCAGCCATGGTTACCATTGTAATTTTTTAGGTTGGCGCAGCTAGGACTGTTCTGTCACTTTCGTGGTGTCGTGTCTTTGCTATGGATTAAGTGATATATGACATGCTATTTTATCAAATAAATGTTCTGTAATTAATATTACCTGATTAAACTAATCATGGAAATGTAATTAACTAGGAAGTCGGGGCACCACGGAAGAATGTTTATAGAGCTGTTGTCTTCCGAATAAACTCTTGGGAAGCCCTTTGTTAACATAGAGTCTGGGAACGGAACCATATTTCGGTAATCCAACCAGTTGAAAATATCTGTTGGCACTTAAAGAATATGTCAGATCAGTTGTTGTCTGAGACATTATTACTGATGATAGGACGACAGAGTGCATTTTGGGAAGTCGACACATTCTAGTTATCAGATTCACATGGAGTTGTTGTGCAATTAAAATGTTTAAATATGAAACTATTTGTGAAAAGATTAAATGTAATTTTAGCTTCGAAATGAGAGAATTGGTTTCACAAGTGAACTCAGCTCACTCGTTTAAAATTGTGAATTTCATCGTGGAGGTAACGATCGCCACGCTGGAAGGATGAATGTGACTATACCAGTCAGAATATAGTATGGCAACTTGGTATGAACTTTGAACTCTTATTCACTAAAGAAGTGATACATCCTAGACGTCGTTATTAGCAGCAGCAGCTGTAAACGTGGGCTAGGAAAGAACATTCAATCTCTTCAGAAAGACGGGGTACTACAACGTGTCCGTTCTACCACACGGCAACGGTACTACAATGTATCCGTTCTACCACAAAGGACAAGGGAGATCTCTGCTGGGCAACACAGCCTTCCATCTTTGACCAATCTATCGAAGCACAGCTCAGAGTAAATATTTATTGCGTTTTCCTTTTCCAAATGGGCGGTTATTTAGAATGCATAAGATTCTGTATTTATGATAGCATAGCTACTGTCCGATAGAGACCCAATCCTTTTGTTCCTCAGTCTTCCTGCTCTTTCATTCAAACCCAAACCCCTTTCTTTGTGTAACCAGCCGTCATATCAGTTCATGTATGACAGTTTCATGTATGACATAATTAATAATCAATGTATGATCCATCCTGTGTATATCTAATTCTGTGATTATTTTGGTATTTAGTAAATAACTAATTAAACCAAATGTTGTATTGCTGATTCTACTTGTTAGCCAGGGTTCGTGAAGATAACCAAGAATTTTACGACGTTCAGATGAGACTTAATAAGGTGACGATTGATAATTGACTGCCATTATAAAAGATTACCAGGTCTTTTAAGAGTTTATTCAGAAGACAACCGCTCTATAAAAATTATTTTGTGGTGCCCCGACTACCTAGTTAATTACATTTACATTATTAGTTTAATCAGGTAATATTAATTACAGAGAATTGATTTGATAAAATAGCATGTCATGTATCACTAACCGGGCGAGTAATATTTCATTTAATGCCATTCTCAATTCTTTTTTTACTCCCACTGCCAAAAAGACACGTTCTCACACGCATGCACGTACAACACTCTCACACGCATGCACGTACAACGCTCTCACACGCATGCACGTACAACGTTCTCACACGCATGCACGTACAACACTCTCACACGCATGCACGTACAACACTCACACGCATGCACGTACAACACTCTCACACGCATGCACGTACAACACTCTCACACGCATGCACGTACAACACTCGTAATAGCAGATGTGGGCTGGGTTGGGTGCCTACTTTTGTTTTATTTTCGAAACACTGGACTTTGTGGGGTTAGTGCTGAGGTTCAGCCATTCACACCCTAATGAACATCAGGACTACATGTCAACACATCTCTTACGGCTGTAATACTTGGAGAGCAATATGATATTTTAGCACAGTAAAAATGTTGTACACATGTCCTAAGAGCAACTGTCTTCATTGCATTAGGAATGATAAGCACCTGATCAGCACACTTGCTGTAAAACATCCTTAGTGTATTTGAATTTGGCACAATTGCTTTAATGGAGGCATTCGGGATTTAAAACACAGTGGTCACCCTGTCACTTGCTTTGGGAAACGGCTGAAGGATAGAATATACTAATTCCAGATTGTCACTTTAAAATGATATCCAATGCATTTCCAATGGCACTTCATGGTAGCTTGTACATGCATAGTATTTGCTACTCATATTTACTGCTTTTCACAGTAATGCTGTATGATACATGTTTTCCATGAGTGGAAGTACATGTTTATTCAATGTTTGTGCCTGAGGCCTCATGTTTCCCTGTACTGTACTGTACCAGTGGACATTGGAAGTTTTCCCACCACTGCTGCCACACAGAAAGCCGAGCACCTCAGGGCTGTGTGATACTGTATGACAGAGCAGGCACTCTGGGAAGCCATGGTTTGTTTTCTACCCTAACCCCCCTAAGCCTACCCCCCCCCCCCCCCCAACAGAAGAAAATAAAAGGTTGTCCCTACATTAATTTTAATGGAAGCTGGCAGCTGGGTATGGAGCAGGCCTCCTTTCCCCCGAGTCATCAATATTCTGCTGGATCCCACCCGGCAGGAACAGTGCTCGGCCAGCCAGGTTGTGCTCCCCCTACACACACAGGTTTTGTAAACGCTCTGGCTCCTGTGAAGCTGTTGCCACTGATTGCTTGTATGTGTGTGAGCACCTTGACAAGAGGAATTACCCTGAGGCTGTGTGGTGGTGTTGGTGATAGGGAATATACCCAGCCTGCATCACTCTGTCTGATGGGGGAAGGAACAGTTCATTCTGTAAGAGGGGAGACTAATGGATAAAGTGGTGATGGAGGGCTGACATCCTGCAGCTCTGGAAGGCAGGGGGTGTGGGGGGATTAGAGAAGATTGCTCTGCAGATGCACTCAAGTGGACTACTCCCATCCATGTCAGATTTATGAGGCTAGCATAGCAGCACTCCAACCCTGCTCCTCTGGCCTGCTGCCCTGCCCTGCTCTCATAGGTCCTTGACCCTCTCACCAGCCCCTAGCCCCATGTTGTACAAACCATTGTTACATAAGTTGCTGCTACTGAATACATTTGCTTCTTAGGCTTGTGTAATTAACTGAAGGATGTCAGTGCTTTTAGTCCAGTGCTTATTAATCATGAAAATGGAACATTGCCTGGATGTCATTAACCATACCCTTTGATATGGATACAGCTCTGCTGAATGACATGTCACCACTGCTCCGTGTCAATACAAGGTGGCTAACGAAGACGAGAACAAGGAAGTTAATGAATGTGTCGTGCCTGTCCCTGGTCTGCATCATGTATACAGTGTGTGTGTGCAGTGCACTGTGCAGTACCACAGTAGGAAAGGAGTCCCTGGTGGTGGTGCTTTTGCTACCTACTTTATTTTAGTTTTTAAAATTATTTCTTCTTTATTTAACCAGGTAGGCCAGTTGAGAACAAGTTCTCATTTACAACTGCGACCTGGCCAAGATGGAGCAAAGCAGTGCGACAAAAACAACAGAGTTGCACATGGGATAAACTCATATAGGGCACAAAAAGTATGGTTCCTGCCCAAAATGTACCTTTCCTTAGTTTTGTTGACTAAGTATAATTTTGTCAATAATGTTGTGTGAGAGTGGGAACAAAATATCATTTTAATACATGTGTATCAGCATGAAGCATGCAACCATTGAGTGCAAGTTCATTAGTTGTAAATTGTTCTACTAAATAATATTTTTCAATCTAGCCTAACCATCAAACCAATGGTGCCACATAATTTACAGGGTTCATGTATATTTGCAAGATACTTCAATAAATGTGTTAAATTGCTCCTTTCCTTCCATTCTTTCCTTTCCTCCTTTCTGTCCTTCCATTCTTTCCTTTCCTCCTTCCTTCTTTCCTTCCTTCTTTGCTTATTTTCTTTGTTTGTTTCTTTCCAGGCGATTGACCAAAGAGAATGTGAAACCATCTGGGCGGCAAATAGGCAAGCTGAGCCATAGCAACCCCACCATCCTCTTTGACTATGTATGTATTCTCAAAAATGTTATGATCTTCTATTCACCTACTGTCACTGATGCGTTGTGAAACAGTGTTTGTTTGTTTGAAGGCATTGTCTGTATATTTTTTGTGGCCTTTTCCCCCAGTAATGTCCGAGTCAAATCCGCGGAAGCAGGAATAATTAAGTCCTCCACAATAGGATGGGGCTTGTATCATAGCAATTTCCTATATTATCAAACCACACACCAGTCAGAGTTATTCACAATAGCCCTTTGACTCTCAGATCAATTCAGCGTCTATAATGAATTATGAGAGTCCCTACATAAGAATAGAAAGATCTTTTATAGCCAAGATACACCCTTCTCAACTTACATGACGAACCACAGATCTTAGGAACTCTTCACAAAGGTCCTTTTACTTGAGAGAGGAGTATCCCATAGCCAGATAACATTAGCTATAAATTATCGTTCAGTTTGGTCTCTAAGACGAGGTTCTAATCTCGTTCCTGGTACTTCACAGTACAAAAACATGAACTCATCCAATGGTATATATCAATTGTCAACTCTAGATACTCCCATCTCAAGTACACCCAGAGGGTACATACAATGGTTCCATACACTGCCATACTCCCCCCCCATGGGAAAAGGAGGGAGTGACTGGCATACAGACATTGTGGAGACAATTAATTGGTTCCCCATTAATCACGCCATCCCTTCACATGGTTTACGAATAGGTGAAGACAATGTTCCATTCTGTCCTCCTCCCCTTCTGATATTCTGCATAGCACCAGATGGTTTAACAGATATATTCACATATGAAGACAAGCCTGACCACTCCCCTCTCTGGGCCCCAAAGGACTGAGCCCTAGCTGAGAAGGGATACGTGCAACTGCCAACCCTTTAGTCCAAAGGGAAACATTCTAATGACGAGTATTTACATAAGCATATAATGTAAATAAAACAACTTATTTATGTTACCTAATTAAAACTAAAAACTAATTCTGATTCATCCACCACACTTGTCTGTCCTAGCCACTCAGTAGCTTACCATATAAGACTCTTCTAGCCCCTTCTTATTAATGGTATCTGTTGATTTTATTCATGTCTTACTACTCAAAAGTTGTCTTACTCTCTCTCAAAAACTCCTGTGGCTTATTTTTCAAAGTGTCATGTTTCTAAAATGTCTGTGCGAGAGTGAAGGTTTCCCATGAGAGAGTAATGGTTAATGTGATTGAATGTTAACTATCTGACTAGGCTACCTGTATTTGACATTGTGTTGTTATTTCGCTGAACACTAGATGGTTTAATTTTATTTTTGCTGGTGAAACGAGGCTACGAGGCGAGATAAAAACCTCACCCAAATGTATAGCCCCGTTGGAAAACGTCAATCTACTGTTTGAAAATGTGAAGAGAAAATCGCATTTGGATCACGTTTTTATTTGGTGTACCCCTGATGGCGTTGTGCGTACCCCAGTTTGGGAATAGCTGATCTAGAGCAACATATAATGACAGAAGAGAAGCTGCATATATCTAATTATAGACAAGTTGACTAACACACAGCTTACCAAAATATCGGAAATTATAAGCAGAAATATATCGAAAATAGGCACACAAAAAACATGCACCCCCTGTCAAACTCGTTCTGCCCTCTGACTGTAGCCTACAGCGCATTTTCTATATTCGTGGGTTAGGGTCTTGCGGGGGCCTCAGATTTTAACTTTTATATATAGTAGTGCGGTTGCTGAAGAGTTATTAGCAATAGCAATCTACTCGCTAAACATATTTATTTTAGGCAAAGTGATTTACAAAAGTAAACCTTCAATAGTGAACATACTAGGAAACAAAAAGACACCTGGCATTTATCTTGGCTAGTCTATCTCTTTAGGAACGTTTGTCTTTAAGGGGCAGCGTCCTATTTTAAAATCTCAAAACAACATCCTTTAGAATTGCATTCAGTTTTGTTTCTAAAAATAGAGTAATGACTTGCATTGCTAAATTATATTGCACAGCTTTTTAATATATACATAAATACATATCATAATAACCAAAATAAGTCTATTAATAGCTGAATATAGGGAGAACGCATGCCAATCTATTAGCCCTGCATAACTGCAATGCATTTAAGAACTACACCATGTCTGGACCAGTAGAAATTCTGTTCGGGCCAGCAGAGTTCTTGGCCAACTGGCCCAATCAGGCCAGTGAGGAAAAAAATGTAACATTGGACCCTGGTGTGTTTCACATGCAGCTACAGAGTGGTGGCGCATAGGCAATTTACTGTGCTGTGGTTGACAAATAGCAAGCTTGACTAGTTTCTAAAAGGTGTTGAACCGACTGAATAAAGTCGATCCCTTATATCCTTGCCATTCATAAATCATACAACCTAGTTAAGTCCATGCTATCGGGTCTTGTTTATATTATATTTTCGATTTGAAGTCCCATCAGGACTTGCCAGACAGTGACGTTAAAGTGAGTGACTCGTCAGTAGCCTACCGAATTGAATCGGTCATTTGTCTCCCTAATTTGCATACAGGTAGGCTTTTTGGCGATTCTGCAGATAAATGATAAACATTTGATGAAGATGGTGAATCCTCCTTACTGCAGGAACAATAGGTAGGCTAGTGGAGAGAGCCTCACTCTGGTCTGTGTTGTATTATTGTTCCTCTCTCAGATCCTGTCTCAGATCCAGTGGTATGACAACCTCATCGGTCCAGTGGTAGACTCCCTCAAGTACCTCACCTCACTCAACTATGATGTCATGGCCTGTATCCTTACTCTGCCATTTTGTGACTCATGTATTTATACACATTCAGTACTTTAACTATGTATTTGGAATGCTTTAGTCCAGCCATAGTAGTCAGAATGTATTAAGACTTGCCGTGTTGTGCACCTTAACTCATTGACCATAGATTGCATTATTGAAGCGCTGGCCAATCCAGAGAAAGAGAAGATGAAACATGATGACACTACGATATCCTCCTGGCTTCAGAGTGAGTTCGCTACTACAGCAATTTGTGTAGAGTGTTTGACTTGGGTTGTGTTCAGGACAAAATATTTAGAAATGGTGTGAAAAAGGGAGGTACCACCTGAACTTGTCCAATAAGAACACAGATTTTCGTTTTACGGTACAAAATGTTTCACTACAGTGTGCCCTACCGAACATGACCCTGATGTCACAAATCAGCTTTATTGTCGAAGGTGCATTAGGGTGTGCTTTTGTTCCATGTAGGTCCATCCCAGTACAACTCTAGTTGACTATGCAACATATGTCTGCTTGCTTGCTAACTAATGGACTGCTGACCTTTCTCCTGTCTCCTATCCAGGCCTGGCTAGTCTGTGTGGAGCGGTTTTCAGGAAATACCCAATCGAGTTGGCCGGCCTCCTCCAGTATGTGACCAATACGCTGAAAGCAGGGAAGAGGTAAGAATAACTCCTCATCAGGCAGACAGCCACCTCATTGACTTGCTGGCTCTGATGTGATTCATAGTGATGGAGTTTGTTGTTCGTAGTCAGTTAACTGGGTCCCCTCCGTCTCTGTCTGGCTAGACTCTGGGCTGAGAGAGAGGGGCCTTGGCTGTTGTTGTGCCTCCCTGCAGGGCCCTGGCCTGGGCAGAGCTGCTGAGTAATGTGGTGTTGATGAGGAGGCTGCTGACTGTGTGGGTGTTTGGGCACCCATAGAGGAAGGGGGAGGGTAATTATCACAGCCCTGGTCTCCCTGTAATGGCTGGAGTCAGCAGGTAGTGAATCACACTGGGCTCCATGGCAACTTTCTCTTGTTCCCTCCCTCCCTCCCTCCCTCCCTCCCTCCCTCCCTCCCTCCCTCCCTCCCTCCCTCCCTCCCTCCCTCCCTCCCTCCCTCCCTCCCTCCCTCCCTCCCTCCATCCATCCCTCCCTCCCTCCCTCCCATCAGTTCAGATCAGTCCTTCTCCAGGGCCAGGAATGCAGGGGAAGTAAATAGAGGTGGCACTCTGCCATAGTGCCCATGAAACAGCATAAATTATGTCGATTTGCTGGAATCTACTATTATTAGTGTGCTGTCCTTAGCTACTCCTACGATTGTTTTCGCCCAACGATGGTTGTTGACACGTGTTTATTTTTGTGTAGGTGCACATATTATTTGTTTGTCCGCATTCACAAATATACTTCTGTTGTGTTTTCCCCCCACTGCAGTTTTGACCTGCTGATTCTAAAAGAGGTGGTGCAGAAGATGGCCGGCATCGAGATCACGGATGAGATGACATCAGAGCAGATGGAGGCTATGACTGGAGGGGAGCAGCTCAAAGCTGAGGTACTGGGCCATCTTTAGTCTGACTTAAATATTGAAACTATACACCATGACCAGCTCAAAGCTGAGGTACTGGGCCATCTTTAGTCTGACTTAAATGTTGAAACTATACACCATGACCAGCTCAAAGCTGAGGTACTGGGCCATCTTTAGTCTGACTTAAATGTTGAAACTATACACCATGACCAGCTCAAAGCTGAGGCACATTATATTATTTGGCTATTGCTAAGCATGACTTGAAAAAGTTCAATTCTATTTTCTTTATGTCCCCAGGGTGGTTACTTTGGTCAGATCCGTAACACTAAGAAGTCGTCCCAGCGTCTAAAGGATGCCCTGTTGGACCATGAGCTGGCTCTGCCCCTCTGTCTCCTCATGGCCCAGCAACGCAACGGGGTGGTCTTTCTGGAGGGGGGCGAGAAACACCTCAAACTGGTGGGGAAGCTCTACGACCAGGTATGAACTCATAACCCGCAGAGGGTAACTTCCAGTCTTGTTTATAAGCTACATCAGGGGAATGGAGTTCTCCTTTTTCCTCATTACTACATTTCTTAAACATTACACAGCTGACAATTTATGTTTAGTTTAATTCCCCCAAGTTGCCTGGAAGCTGTGAGCTTTCCTCGTCGATAATCTCACACAATTGCCTCTGTGTGCCGTATTGGGCCACATTGATAGATGGTTTTAATGACCCAGGTTGTGTCCTTAAACAAATAAGGAACTGTGAGATTAATAACACATGGACATGGCTGTGTAATAAGGGAGGATGAACTTCCTGGGATGTGTCAAAAATAGAACCTTATTTCCTATATAGAGCACTACTTTCAACCAGAGGCCATGCGGGCCCTTGTCAAAAGTAGTGCACTAAAGAAGGATTAGGGTGCCATTCTGGACACACTCTGACTCTCTACCATGTCCCCTGGCTACAGTGTCACGACACCCTGGTCCAGTTTGGTGGCTTCCTGGCGTCCAACCTGAGTACTGAGGACTACATCAAGCGTGTTCCCTCCATTGACATCCTGTGCAACCAGTTCCACACCCCCCACGACGCTGCCTTCTTCCTCTCACGCCCAATGTACGGACATCAGATCCTGGTGAGTAGTCTCCTTCCCTCTGTTAGTTCACCTTTCGCTTGTACAGTATGACCGATGGATACATCCGCAGTGAGTATATGTATCCAGGACACTACAAATAAATGAAATACAAACTCATACGACTGCAACCTTGAATTGATGTGAACTGTAATGCTTTGAGAACACTGGCCACGTAGTGTCCTGGTAGAAGAATGGTTTAGTTCCAGAGAGCGACAGCCGCCCTCCTCCCATGTGCTGTGTAACCTGATTTACTGTCGTCCTGGCCGGGCGTGAAACATGCTGAGTACCCCCTCTGCTGTCGTCACACAACATGGTCACGCCATCTGAACAATCACATCTGACACACATTCCTCATGAGGGGACCAACTCAGTCAGGTTTTGTGTCTGGGAACAGATCAGACCCACTGTCCTGCTGGGAGTCATGTATAATACAGAACCACAGATCAGACCCACTGTCCTGCTGGGAGTCATGTATAATACAGAACCACAGATCAGACCCACTGTCCTGCTGGGAGTCATGTATAATACAGAACCACAGATCAGACCCACTGTCGTGCTGGGAGTCATGTATAATACAGAACCACAGATTAGACCCACTGTCGTGCTGGGAGTCATGTATAATACAGAACCACAGATCAGACCCACTGTCCTGCTGGGAGTCATGTATAATACAGAACCACAGATCAGACCCACTGTCGTGCTGGGAGTCATGTATAATACAGAACCACAGATCAGACCCACTGTCCTGCTGGGAGTCATGTATAATACAGAACCACAGATCAGACCCACTGTCGTGCTGGGAGTCATGTATAATACAGAACCACAGATCAGACCCACTGTCGTGCTGGGAGTCATGTATAATACAGAACCACAGATCAGACCCACTGTCCTGCTGGGAGTCATATATAATACAGAACCACAGATCAGACCCACTGTCCTGCTGGGAGTCATGTATAATACAGAACCACAGATCAGACCCACTGTCCTGCTGGGAGTCATGTATAATACAGAACCACAGATCAGACCCACTGTCCTGCTGGGTCATGTATAATACAGAACCACAGATCAGACCCACTGTCCTGCTGGGAGTCATGTATAATACAGAACCACAGATCAGACCCACTGTCCTGCTGGGAGTCATGTATAATACAGAACCACAGATCAGACTGATCCAGGCTGCTGCTCTCACAGCCAGGGAGAACCAGACTGTATAATCTCCTATACTGAAACATATTGTATATCAATCCGTTTGTGAATCTTACCATGTAAAGGAGACCGTAACTGACTGTCCCCTCCTCTCTCCCCAGTCTAAGTATGATGAGCTGAAGAAAGCTGAGAAGAGCAACCGGCAGCAGCAGAAGGTCCATAAGTACGTGGCTGCGTGCGAGCTGGTGATGTCGCCGGTGCATGAGGCTGTGGTGTCCCTGCACCCGCCCCGCGTCTGGGACGACCTCCGACCCCAGTTCTACGCCACCTTCTGGTCGCTGACCATGTACGACCTGGCCGTGCCACACAACGCCTACGACCGCGAGGTGAAGAAGCTCCAGGTCCAGGTCAAGACCATCGAGGAGAACCCTGATGTGGTGAGTCACATCGTCAGGGGTGTGTTCATTTAGAGCACACAATGGAAAACTGTTGAAAAGGTTATGCTACGGAAAATGTAAATGAGCATTTCTTATTTAACCATGTAGTGGACAAGTCCAAGTAGTCCCTCCCTGTTTCAGTCCGTTTTCTTCTTTTTGGTGCCTAATGAACAGGACCCCAGGCATCTATCAGACCCCTTGATGACAATACTGCAGCACACAGATAATTTTCTCATCTTCCAGTTAATCTCTCCCTCATCAACAGCTCATTAAATGCCCTCCAAACACACAGTCACACAGTTCATTGTGGTGGAATTGCAATGGTCTCCAATTATCACTTGACTTGGAGAGTTATGGTAATTGCACTATAATTGTATTGTGGTTCTCTCTGTGTATGTGTTCACCCCATCTAAACAGCAGCCTGTCTGTCTGTCTGCTGTCTGTCTGCAGCCCATGAACACACACTAACCAGCCCGTCTGTCTGTCTGGTGTCTGCTGTCTGTCTGCAGCCCATGAACAAGAAGAAGAAGGAGAAGGAGCGCTGCACGGCCCTACAGGACAAGCTGCAGGAGGAGGAGAAGAAGCAGCTGGAGCACGTCCAGAGGGTCCTGCACCGCCTCAAACTGGAGAAAGACAACTGGCTCCTCGCCAGTAAGATAGTCTCACTCACTCACTCACTCACTCAAGCGCACACTGCTTACTGCCCCTCACAGCACTCATCCCAGAAGACCCTCCCTCACCCAGCCTCCTCTTCCCATTAGAGCAGGCTCTGTTGTTGAGACCGTAACACCACAGAACTGCTAAGCCCCGTCAGCTCCCAGGAGGGTGCCTCAAAACCAGCCTCATCTTGTTTGCTTTAGCCCCGTTAACAAGCATGACCATGACCGAAGTAATTACATTAATATGGAGTTGTTTGATGATATGGCGCCATAGTCTGTTTTGGTGGATGTGGGTTATTGGCAGCTGTCAACTCTCCCATTTCATTAACAAACACGTCTGTCATATTTAACAATATCTTTGTGCAGCTAACCCAAGCTAATTACATTTTAAATGAGTGTGTGTTTGATCCTTCTCAAATCTTGTTTGAAGAATTAGTGACTCAAAAGATGAGTCATGGGAGTCATGACTGCAATTCTAATTCACTGTTCTTCTCCCATCCTCCTTTTTATAAATAATATTCCTCTCTCCCTCCCTCTATTTTCTCCCTCGTTCAGAATCCACCAAGAATGAGACCATCACTAAGTTCCTGCAGCTGTGTCTGTTCCCTCGCTGTATCTTCTCTGCCATTGACGCTGTGTACTGCGCCCGCTTTGTGGAGCTGGTGCACCAGCAGAAGGCTCCCAACTTCTGCACACTGCTCTGCTATGACCGGGTGAGACATCTCTGTCCCCTTTCTGCCTCTTTGCCCTCTACTGTCTCAGGTTGTCACGTGTTATTATACCATGGGATTTTCAGCACTTCATTACTCTGTCCTGACCTCCTAACTGTGTTGCGTGGTCTTCTCTGCAGGTGTTCTCTGACATCATCTACACGGTGGCCAGCTGCACAGAGAACGAGTCGCGGCGCTACGGACGTTTCCTGTGCTGCATGCTGGAGACTGTGACCCGCTGGCACAGCGACCGTGCTGTCTACGAGAAGGTACCCACTACACACCTCTCGCTCTCTCTCTCACACACACACACACACACACTACACCTTCTCAGATCTCAAGTGCATAGGGTATCGGCCTCCTAGGGGCAAGGAGTTGATTTGAGGCTGGGCAACATTATCTACTGATATTACTAACATTCATACAAGTGTGGAAGCTGTAGAATGCAAATGTAACCATTGTTAACACTTCATCTTGTCTGTGTGTTGTCCACTCTTCATCTTGTCTGTGTGTTGTCCACTCTTCATCTTGTCTGTGTGTTGTCCCCTCTTCAAGGAGTGTGGTAACTACCCAGGCTTCCTGACCATCTTCAGAGCCACAGGCTTCGACGGAGGGAACAAAGCCGACCAGCTGGACTATGAGAACTTCAGACACGTGGTGCACAAATGGCACTACAAGCTGACTAAAGTGAGTTCCTCCTTTTGTTTCAAAGCCTTCTGAAGAAGTCAATCTGGTCTATTTGTCTTATTAACGGCTATTTATTTAGCAACACACATGCCCCTCCAACCTGTGGAGCTGTCTTTTTACTGTGTCTGAGTGGTGCAAAATCCACTTGTCACCTAAATCTTGCTGGATTGATTGCTTTCATTTTACTCCTACGACTCTTTCATACTCTTGCTTGTGCCTGTCGCCTTTTCCCGTTAACGTTACGACCTCCAAAATGTTTGTAATGACCTGTCAAACACATGCCGGTAATGGCTGAAATGGGCTCAATGGTATGCGTTGTCTTTCTGTAGCATCTATAAGAATGCTGAAGCTTTGTCTGGGATTTAACACATCGTGTCGACAATTACATCACAAGAAAGATCACTTTATTTTGATGGCTGTTAATTTATTGTGGAATTGAAAAAAGTACTAATTTAATACAGTTGACATGTTTACAAGTTAGATGCGCAGAAATGAAAGCAACTTTGAATATGAACACTTGGATTATAGTGATATTATCAAGGGAAAGGGGGATACCTAGTCCGTTGTACAACGGAATGTATTCAACCCAACCCCTCTGAATCAGAGAGGTGCAGGGGGCTGCCTCAATCGACGTTCATGTCATCGGCGCCCAGGGTGCAGTTGTTGGAGGTTAAATGCCTTGCTCAAGGGCAGAACCCCAGATTTTCCTACCTTGCCGGCAAGGGGGACCTTTCAGTTACTGGCTCAACGCTCTTAACCGCTAGGCTACCTACCACCCTAGGCTACCTTATGTCTGATCTCACAATGTAAAGTGTGCATAGATGGGTGTAATCTAGAGCCAAGCCTGTTGATTTTTAATCTGAGGGTACCCTGCTATTGAAACACTTGTGTTATACAACAGAAGGTGACAACAACAGTAGTGCTGATGCGGTGACTGTATTACTGCAACACTGGCAGTCGCGAGTCATGACTGCAGTCAAATTCCCTGTGACCATTGGTCAAGGTAATCCCAATCCAAAACTGTGCAAATGAATAGCCCTGATGAGTAGCCTAACAAACTTGCTAATGGCCCTGATGAGTAGCCTAGCAAACTTGCTAATGGCCCTGATGAGTAGCCTAGCAAACTTGCTAATGGCCCTGATGAGTTGCCTAACAAACTTACTAATGGCCCTGAGGAGTAGCCTAACAAACTTTCTTATGGCCCTGAAGAGTAGCCTAACAAACTTGCTAATGGCCCTGATGAGTAGCCTAATAAACTTGATTATGGCCCCGAAGAGTAGCCTAACAAGCTTGCTAATGGCCCTGATGAGTAGCCTAACAAACTTGCTAATGGCCCTCTAATGGCCTGGTACTCAGCACTCTATTGTCCCTTTAATCATTCTCTAATCACTTCATGATTGAATTTGAGAGGCATAAGGTGATGCCGTACGGAGCTCCGTACGGATCCTCCGGTTTGCAACACCGGAGCAAGCATAAATTGGCTTTGAGACTCGGAGGGAGAGACCGTAACCATTTATCTCGCACTAAACTAACTTCTTGCTAGTTATTTATCATCCCATCCGATTACATAGTACCTGTCTTTTATTTATTATTATTTTTTAAATCACCTTTATTTAACCAGGTAGGCTAGTTGAGAACAAGTTCTCAATTACAACTGCGACCTGGCCAAGATAAAGCAAAGCAGTTCGACACATACAACAACACCGAGTTACACATGGAAAAAAAACACACGGAATAAACAAACATACAGTCAATAATAAAGTAGAAAAAAGTATATATACAGTGTGTGCAACTGAGGTAGGATAAGGGAGGTAAGGCAATAAATACGCCATGGTGGCGAAGTAATTACAAAATAGCAATTAAACACTGGATTGTTAGATGTGCAGAAGATGATTGTGCAAGTAGAGATACTGGGGTGCAAAGGAGCCAGGTAAATAAATAAATACAGTATGGGGATGAGGTAGTTGGATGGGCTATTTACAGATGGGCTATGTACAGGTGCAGTGATCAGTGAGCTGTTCTGACAGCTGGTGGTTAGGAAAGGAGATATGAGAGGGAGATATGAGTCTCCAGCTTCAGTATTTTTTGGCAGTTCGTTCCAGTCATTGACAGCAGAGAACTGGAAAGAAAGGCGGCCAACGGAAGAATTGGCTTTGGTGGTGACCAGTGAGAGATACCTGCAGGAGCGCGTGCTACGGGTGGGTGCTGCTATGGTGACCAGTGAGCTGAGATAAGGCGGGGCTTTACCTAGCATAGACTTGTAGATGACCTGGAGTCTGTGGGTTTGGCGAAGAGTATGAAGCGAGGGCCAGCCAATGAGAGTGTACAGGTCGCAGTGGTGGGTAGTATATGGGGCTTTGGTGACAAAACGGATGGCACTGTGATAGACTGCATCCAATTTGTTGAAAAGAGTGTTGGAGGCTGTTTTGTAAATGACATCGCCAAAGTTGAGGATCGGTAGGATGGTCAGTTTTACGAGTGTAAGTGAAGGACGCTTTGTTGCAAAATAGGAAGCCGATTCTAGATTTCATTTTGGATTGGAGATGCTTAATGTGAGTCTGGAAGGAGAGTTTACAGTCTAACGAGACACCTATGTATTTGTAGTTGTCCACATATTCTAAGTCAGAACCGTCCAGAGTAGTGATGCTGGACGGGGCGGGCAGGTGCGGGCAGCGATCGGTTGAAGAGCATGCATTTAGTTTTACTTGCATTTAAGAGGCCACGGAAGGAGAGTTTTATGGCATTGAAGATCGTCTGGAGGTTAGTTAACACAATGTCCAAACAAGGGCCAGAAGTATACAGAATGGTGTTGTCTGCGTAGAGGTGGATCAGAGAATCACCAGCAGCAAGAGCGACATCATTGATGTATACAAAGAAGAGAGTCGGCCCGAGAATTGAACCCTGTGACAGCCCCATAGAGACTGCCAGAGGTCCGGACAACTGGCCCTCCGATTTGACACACTGAACTCTATCAGAGAAGTAGTTGGTGAACCAGGCGAGGCAATCATTTTAGAAACTAAGGATTTTGAGTCCGCTGATAAGAATGTGGTGATTGACAGAGTCGGAAGCCTTGGCCAGGTCGATGAATACAGCTGCACAGTAATGTCCCTTATCGATGGCGGTTATGATATCGTCTTGACTGTATCAAACCCGAGAGAAGCTAGCTAATTGAGGCTAGCCATCCCATTACTGTGCTTCTCACCGTCGTACAGTGAGTCTACACAACTCCTCAGATTGTAGTGTAAATAGCAGCCTACCTGTTGGCTTTTGGTTGTTGTGGCTTTTCTTTCTCATTTCATTTTTTAATTCTGTCTTCCATTGAGTCGATACCCTGTAACGTTCTTGCTATACAAGCAGCAATGCAGTTGTCTCTCTCCCCCCACTGGAAGGATCAGAGTGCATCCCTTTTTTTGCAACTTTTTCCAAATCATCGTTATCAAGTTGCATCGTGCAGCCCTTATGTTTTCATTTCTAAGACATTCCCAAGTTTATAGGTCTATCACAACTAAATATTGTGTGGCTATATTAAATGGATTTATTCCATTTTTTTTAATGTAGATGCCCCATGGGGGCAACAGGTAGCCTAGTGGTTGAAGCGTTGGACTAGGCAGGCAACCTAGTGGTTGAAGCGTTGGACTAGGCAGGTAACCTAGTGGTTGAAGCGTTGGACTAGGCAGGCAACCTAGTGGTTGGAGCGTTGGACTAGGCAGGCAACCTAATGGTTGGAGCGTTGGACTAAGCAGGCAACCTAGTGGTTGAAGCGTTGGACTAGGCAGGTAACCTAATGGTTGAAGCGTTGGACTAGGCAGGTAACCTAGTGGTTGAAGCGTTGGACTAGGCAGGTAACCTAGTGGTTGAAGCGTTGGACTAGGCAGGTAACCTAGTGGTTGAAGCGTTGGACTAGGCAGCTAGCCTAGTGGTTGAAGCGTTGGACTAGGCAGGCAACCTAGTGGTTGGAGCGTTGGACTAGGCAGGCAACCTAGTGGTTGAAGCGTTGGACTAGGCAGGTAACCTAGTGGTTGAAGCGTTGGACTAGGCAGCTAGCCTAGTGGTTGGAGCGTTGGACTAGGCAGGTAGCCTAGTGGTTGGAGCAGGCAGGTAGCCTAGTGGTTGGAGCGTTGGAGCAGGCAGGTAGCCTAGTGGTTGGAGCGTTGGACTAGGCAGGTAACCTAGTGGTTGGAGAGTTGGACTAGGCAGGTAACCTAGTGGTTGGAACGTTGGACTAAGCAGGTAACCTAGTGGTTGGAGCGTTGGACTAGGCAGGTAACCTAGTGGTTGGAGCGTTGGACTAGGCAGGTAGCCTAGTGGTTGGAACGTTGGACTAGGCAGGTAACCTAGTGGTTGGAACGTTGGACTAGGCAGGTAACCTAGTGGTTGGAGCGTTGGAGTAGGCAGGTAACCTAGTGGTTGGAACGTTGGACTAGGCAGGTAACCTAGTGGTTGGAACGTTGGACTAGGCAGGTAACCTAGTGGTTGGAGCGTTGGACTAGGCAGGTAGCCTAGTGGTTGGAACGTTGGACTAGGCAGGTAACCTAGTGGTTGGAACGTTGGACTAGGCAGGTAACCTAGTGGTTGGAGCGTTGGACTAGGCAGCTAGCCTAGTGGTTGGAGCGTTGGACTAGGCAGGTAGCCTAGTGGTTGGAGCAGGCAGGTAGCCTAGTGGTTGGAGCGTTGGAGCAGGCAGGTAGCCTAGTGGTTGGAGCGTTGGACTAGGCAGGTAACCTAGTGGTTGGAGCGTTGGAGTAGGCAGGTAACCTAGTGGTTGGAACGTTGGACTAGGCAGGTAACCTAGTGGTTGGAACGTTGGACTAGGCAGGTAACCTAGTGGTTGGAGCGTTGGACTAGGCAGGTAGCCTAGTGGTTGGAGCGTTGGAGCAGGCAGGTAGCCTAGTGGTTGGAGCGTTGGACTAGGCAGGTAACCTAGTGGTTGGAGCGTTGGAGTAGGCAGGTAACCTAGTGGTTGGAACGTTGGACTAGGCAGGTAACCTAGTGGTTGGAACGTTGGACTAGGCAGGTAACCTAGTGGTTGGAGCGTTGGACTAGGCAGGTAGCCTAGTGGTTGGAACGTTGGACTAGGCAGGCAACCTAGTGGTTGAAGCGTTGGACTAGGCAGGTAACCTAGTGGTTGAAGCGTTGGACTAGGCAGCTAGCCTAGTGGTTGGAGCGTTGGACTAGGCAGGTAGCCTAGTGGTTGGAGCAGGCAGGTAGCCTAGTGGTTGGAGCGTTGGAGCAGGCAGGTAGCCTAGTGGTTGGAGCGTTGGACTAGGCAGGTAACCTAGTGGTTGGAGAGTTGGACTAGGCAGGTAACCTAGTGGTTGGAACGTTGGACTAAGCAGGTAACCTAGTGGTTGGAGCGTTGGACTAGGCAGGTAACCTAGTGGTTGGAGCGTTGGACTAGGCAGGTAGCCTAGTGGTTGGAACGTTGGACTAGGCAGGTAACCTAGTGGTTGGAACGTTGGACTAGGCAGGTAACCTAGTGGTTGGAGCGTTGGAGTAGGCAGGTAACCTAGTGGTTGGAACGTTGGACTAGGCAGGTAACCTAGTGGTTGGAACGTTGGACTAGGCAGGTAACCTAGTGGTTGGAGCGTTGGACTAGGCAGGTAGCCTAGTGGTTGGAACGTTGGACTAGGCAGGTAACCTAGTGGTTGGAACGTTGGACTAGGCAGGTAGCCTAGTGGTTGGAACGTTGGACTAGGCAGGTAACCTAGTGGTTGGAGCGTTGGACTAGGCAGGTAACCTAGTGGTTGGAGCGTTGGACTAGGCAGGTAACCTAGTGGTTGGAACGTTGGACTAGGCAGGTAACCTAGTGGTTGGAGCGTTGGACTAGGCAGGTAGCCTAGTGGTTGGAACGTTGGACTAGGCAGGTAGCCTAGTGGTTGGAGCGTTGGACTAGGCAGGTAGCCTAGTGGTTGGAGCGTTGGACTAGGCAGGTAACCTAGTGGTTGGAGCGTTGGACTAGGCAGGTAACCTAGTGGTTGGAACGTTGGACTAAGCAGGTAACCTAGTGGTTGGAGTGTTGG
Source organism: Oncorhynchus mykiss (assembly GCF_013265735.2). NCBI lineage: Eukaryota > Metazoa > Chordata > Actinopteri > Salmoniformes > Salmonidae > Oncorhynchus > Oncorhynchus mykiss. Next base: position 36,007,721 of record NC_048574.1, on the reverse strand, counting down.
ACTAGGCAGGTAGCCTAGTGGTTGGAACGTTGGACTAAGCAGGTATCCTAGTGGTTGGAGCGTTGGACTAGGCAGGTAACCTAGTGGTTGGAGCGTTGGACTAGGCAGGTAGCCTAGTGGTTGGAACGTTGGACTAAGCAGGTAACCTAGTGGTTGGAGCGTTGGACTAGGCAGGTAGCCTAGTGGTTGGAACATTGGACTAAGCAGGTAGCCTAGTGGTTGAAGCGTTGGACCATTAACTGAAAGGTTGCAAGATCGAATCCCCGAGCTGACAAGGTAAAAATCTGTCGTTCTGCCCCTGAACAAGGCAGTTAACCCACTGTTCCTAGGCCTTCATTGTAAATAAGAATGTTCTTAACTGACTTGCCTAGTTAAATAAAGGTTAAAAAAAGATGCCTATTTAATTTATTTTTTTTAAAGGTGGTCCAAACATGTTTATGTTAATTCATTGTAAATTACCGTGAGACCAGTAGAAATTTGCATGACAATTATCGTATGACAATTTCTTGACTACCACAGCCCTTAACAACCGTAATTAATGAGTCAGTCTAGACGCCGCAGGTGAGTGCAGGTAGGCCTAGATGGAGCAAGGTTGTCGGTCGTTGCCCCCTATACCACCCCTTTATGTTAATGTTTCATATATGTAAATACGCCCGGTGTGTTTATGAACACATAATTTTTGTATTATCCTGATACTATTAGAAAATGTATATATGAGTGCATTCTAAGAAAAATAAGGTGACATTTGACAATAAATAGAATACCATGAATTCCCACCAAACTCATTATTTGTCTGTGTCAGTACAATGTCTTATGTGCTATAATTCAGTCAAAATCTGATGGATTTGAAACGTTCTAAAAGTTTGCAGTATCATTATCCATTGTCCACCTGTTGCATTTATTATAATTATTTTTTAAACCTTTTAACAATTTTGATGTCATTTACTACCATTGTTCAGAATGTTATACTTTAATTGAAAAATAAACGTAACAGACAATGCTAGCAGGAAATTGTACCCGCTCTGAGTGGGAAGCTCCTGAAACATGAAGACTCCTGTCTCCTCTGTATGTACAGTATAATCAGAGGTCAGTGGAATGTGTGGATGCAGCAGTAACAATATACCCCTCTCTCCTTCTGTTCCCTCCAGGCATCAGTCCACTGCTTGGAGACGGGGGAGTACACCCACATCCGGAACATCCTCATCGTGCTGACCAAGATCCTGCCTTGTTACCCCAAAGTGCTGAACCTGGGCCAGGCGCTGGAGTGCCGCGTCCACAAGATCTGTCTGGAGGAGAAGGAGAAGAGGCCAGACCTCTATGCCTTGGCTATGGGGTAACACAGAGTCCACCAGCCATGTTGTTTCCAGTGCAGCACAATCAGACAGTTCACTAGCATTGTGGGGTTTTAGTTTATTGAGGAGTGCAAGTGGCAAGCATTTTGCTGTTAGGTTTGTCAGTTTGTTGTGTAGCTAGTACCCACAAAGGGTGGTGTTAAATAGAGGTGTGTACTTTTAACTACAGGGATATGGATTAAGTGGTATTGGATGAATTATCATTAGGGAAGGTTTAGTTACACTTTTATCCAGATGTTATTTACAATGGGAAGTACTTGTGGATTATCTAAACAGAGTTTTGAGATCAGATAAGTGATCTAGGTACTTTGTCTTGAGGTCAGTAGTAGAGGATGAGGCTTAATGGAACTCAATTAGTCATGTGATGCTGCTGTAAAGCACTGGAGACAGATAAAACAATCCATGTACCTGTCAAATCCTCACTTAGAAACACACACGGGTCCCGTGTAAATGTGTGTGTGTTTGGAAAATGTGGCACCGGCAATTTGACGGCAACATTTTAATTTGCATTGGGTGCGTAACCTGATTAGGGTTTCCACCGACAGTGCTCAGAATGACAGAAATCACATTTAGAACATGGTAATTCATATTAACAGAACATGCAAGTCAAGGATGCAATGATCTGCTTACTGAATTCTGATGTGTACTTTAAACATGTTAGAATAACTGCACGCACTTACTTTTCATCAGCCAATAAGATGAGTAACAAACAGCAAAACCATTAGCCTATATCAATCTATTATAGTAGAAACGTTTAGGCTACCTATTTTATTGGTCAGCTTGTCGAGAAAATAATGGCCAGTTCCAAACAGTCTCTGTAACAATTGTGGGACAATAGATCCCAGATTCATACAGCCAGTGGGCCTAGGCTACATAAAAAGGTGTTAAAAAGCAATTAGCGGGAAAACACTGTTGTCAAAAAGGGCACTGCACATGTGAGCGGTTTCATATGACAGAGATGAAAATATCTGTTTGAAATGTAGAAAGAGAGGAGATCTAATAGCCTACTTTGAAGCGAGGTAAGACATGGCTCATATCAACACGTTCAGGTTTCAAACAATTAAGTATGTTTTCAAAATGCATACTACCTCCAGCTCATATTGTAAAGTGGTGGGTGACGGGCTGATGAAGCCTGCCTGCCTTTGCAGTTTGATGTTGTGTGTAAAACGGTCATTTGAACGGTCATTCAACTCGGGCCTCTTTCTTGAGCTCCGACTTTCTGAAGATGGCTGACGTCATGATTTGACCTTGTATCTTTCCAGAGTTCCTAGTTGTCTTGAAAGCACCTCAAGATGCTGTAGCAGCAACTCTTCCGCTGTCTGACAGAATTTCCACTCAAAGCCTCTATCTGTATGCTGTACACGTGTGATAAGATACATTATGAATATACTGTACACACGCGCCAATTTCATTCCACTAAATTATGCCAATGAACCTATAGACCGATAATCATGGCCAGTCAAATGTATTTCCATCGATTAATAGGCTAAAAAGCTTTCTTTTGTAAGGCGATTTATTTATCTTTTCGGACAATTGGCTGGCACCAATTTTATTTATTGTGTTTTCACATTTTGTGTTAGATAAAAGCTGGCCATTACCGGCTAACGGAAACCCTGTGTGTGTGAAAGTGGAAAGATATTATCTTATTATTTGCCTAGGTGGGAGTTTTGTGTTTCTGTGGTGTGTCTATGGGAGTTTTAGTTTGGCATGTGAATGGGGTGTGATGCTGTGTGATTGCCCTGCCTGTACCTTGTGTAAACTCTTCATGCATCTTACAGCTATTCTGGCCAGTTGAAAGGCAGGAAAGTGCACATGGTCCCTGAGAATGAGTTCCACCACAAGGAGCAGCCGGTGCGTAGCGCCACCACTGCCAGCCAGCTGAACGGCCCTGGCACCACAGCAAAGCCTGCCACCAACGCCAGCAAGACGGAGGAGGGAGCCTGCGAGGACGCTGGTGAGTGGGTCTGCCCTTCTGTCACAAGATAAGCTGAAGGGGAAATATTAGAACCCCCCCCCCCCCCCCGGACAGGTGTTATAGTTTGAATCAGCATGGGGACATTTGTTTTATTGAAAGGACCATTGTGTTCATGCTGTTGCTGCTTTGTGTTTTGGTAGACCGATCCAAGGATAAATCTCAGGGGGCGGCGAAGCCAGTGAACAAAGCCAACAGCACAGTGGCCAAAGTGACCACCAGCAATGGAAATGGTGCTCCTAACAGGTAAGCATGGAGGCTAGCCAACAGAAGCGAACAGCGCTGGGGAACAACTATATTTATTTACTGTTCTCAACTATTACACTATTGCTCATTAATAAGTTGTTGTTTTTTTAAGAAAAGAAAACAAAAGCTGAATAACATAATCAATTGTTTGAATATTAGTCAGTCATTGAATCCCCAGACTGGAATCTAGCAGCACTTTTATCTGGTTGATATTGTTAGGTTCTAAATGAATCTTGTAAAATTTCAGACAGTTGGTAAAGCTCAAACCAAGTATATTCAGATATTACAGATACTACAGATATTAACTTCTGATGTAGAAACTAGACTATGGAACTCAATATTTCAATAGGATAGATACCTGATAATTAACCGTATTTAAAGTTTAGGAGTCAGAACCCAGAACCCATCCATATAAAGTCTATTTATCTGAAGTTTTGCCTCATGTATTATTCTATCCAGGTATTAAAGAATGACTCTATGATTCTATTCAGGTATTAAAGAATAACTCTCTGATTCTATCCAGGTATTAAAGAATAACTCTGATTCTATCCAGGTATTAAAGAATAACTCTCTCTAATTCTATCCAGGTATTAAAGAATAACTCTCTGATTCTATCCAGGTATTAAAGAATGACTCTCTGATTCTATCCAGGTATTAAAGAATGACTCTGATTCTATCCAGGTATTAAAGAATAACTCTTTGATTCTATCCAGGTATTAAAGAATGACTCTCTGATTCTATCCAGGTATTAAGGAATGACTCTCTGATTCTATCCAGGTATTAAAGAATAACTCTCTGATTCTATCCATGTATTAAAGAATGACTCTCTGATTCTATCCAGGTATTAAATAATGACTCTCTGATTCTATCCAGGTATTAAAGAATAACTCTCTGATTCTATCCAGGTATTAAAGAATGACTCTCTGATTCTATCCAGGTATTAAAGAATAACTCTCTGATTCTATCCAGGTATTAAAGAATGACTCTCTGATTCTATCCAGGTATTAAAGAATGACTCTCTGATTCTATCCAGGTATTAAAGAATAACTCTCTGATTCTATCCAGGTATTAAAGAATGACTCTCTGATTCTATCCAGGTATTAAAGAATAACTCTCTGATTCTATCCAGGTATTAAAGAATGACTCTCTGATTCTATCCAGGTATTAAAGAATAACTCTCTGATTCTATCCAGGTATTAAAGAATGACTCTCTGATTCTATCCAGGTATTAAAGAATGACTCTCTGATTCTATCCAGGTATTAAAGAATAACTCTCTGATTCTATCCAGGTATTAAAGAATGACTCTCTGATTCTATCCAGGTATTAAAGAATAACTCTCTGATTCTATCCAGGTATTAAAGAATAACTCTCTGATTCTATCCAGGTATTAAAGAATAACTCTCTGATTCTATCCAGGTATTAAAGAATGACTCTCTGATTCTATCCAGGTATTAAAGAATAACTCTCTGATTCTATCCAGGTATTACAGAATGACTCTGATTCTATCCAGGTATTAAAGAATAACTCTCTGATTCTATCCAGGTATTAAAGAATGACTCTCTGATTCTATCCAGGTATTAAAGAATAACTATCTGATTCTATCCAGGTATTAAAGAATGACTCTCTGATTCTATCCAGGTATTAAATAATAACTCTCTGATTCTATCCAGGTATTAAAGAATGACTCTATGATTCTATCCAGGTATTAAAGAATGACTATGATTCTATCCAGGTATTAAAGAATGACTCTATGATTCTATCCAGGTATTAAAGAATGACTATGATTCTATCCAGGTATTAAAGAATGACTCTATGATTCTATCCAGCTATTAAAGAATGACTCTCTGATTCTATCCAGGTATTAAAGAATGACTATGATTCTATCCAGGTATTAAAGAATGACTCTATGATTCTATCCAGCTATTAAAGAATGACTCTCTGATTCTATCCAGGTATTAAAGAATGACTATGATTCTATCCAGGTATTAAAGAATGACTCTTTGATTCTATCCAGGTATTAAAGAATGACTCTATGATTCTATCCAGATATTAAAGAATGACTCTATCATTCTATCCAGGTATTAAAGAATGACTCTCTGATTCTATCCAGGTATTAAAGAATGACTATGATTCTATCCAGGTATTAAAGAATGACTCTATGATTCTATCCAGGTATTAAAGAATGACTCTCTGATTCTATCCAGGTATTAAAGAATGACTCTATGATTCTATCCAGGTATTAAAGAATGACTATGATTTTTTTCCCCTCTAAGTGTAGGGGAAGAGGAAGTTGAATCAGTCTCGGCTTTTGCTTATCTGCACAGCATTGCATGTTGTCAATGTTGAACTCTAAACAATGTCCATTCTGTTTCCCTCGCAGCACCAAAGCCATCAAAGAGAGGGATGACAAAGAAAAGAGCGGGAAGGAGAAAAAAGAGAAGAAGGAGAAGACTCCAGGCAGCACTCCAGAGACGAAGGGGGAGAGCCGGCGGGAGAAGCAGAGGGACGAGAGAGGAGCAGCCGGCAAGGAGGAGCGGGCGCCACGCGAGGGTAAGGAGAAGACGCCCAAGGCAGACCGGGACAAGCAGAAAGCGGAGGAGAAGAGCAACAAAGAGGACAACAAGGCCAAGGCCGGCAACGGAGAGCCCAAGGAGCTGTCCAGGGAGCGCGACACTGGAGCCAAGGAGTCCAAGACTAAGGAGAAGGGAGGAGACCAGAGTAAGGAGAAGGGAGGAGACAGGAGTGCTGTGTCCGGGTCCCTCAAGTCTCCAGTTCCCCGATCTGAATCTGCTGAATCTGAGAGGGGTACGCAACCTGACCGCCAACACTGGCTCTGCACTTATACTGTTTCTGCTGATTGTCAGTGGGTAATCACAGCTACTAGTTTGACTGCTGAAATGAGAACTCAATTTAATCCTCTTGGTAATTTTTTCCAGATCACAAAAGGCGAAAAGTCGATACCCACTCTTCACCATCCCACTCTTCCTCTGTTAAGGTTAGTATGGCCTGAGGAAAGCTGAGCCCGTGTTTCTTCCCTTTCCGCCGGAGTGTTCCCAACTGTTGCGTGTTCCATCGGCCCTCAAGATCACCAAGGAGAGTTCTCATACACACAGGAAAGCCCCGTCTGGCATCCCCTTCGTAAACCATGGGAGTTTGGAAAGAATTCCATTTGGACTTTTCCTTAATATATTTCCTGATTGGGGATAATCATCAAGGACTTAGCCAAGAGAATAATGTATATATCGATTATTTGAAATATAAATTTATTTTAATGTGAAGGAAAGCAGTAAAAGTGCCTTGGAGAAGAGAGGAATTTTTGAGTTTCTATATCCCCCACCCTTTTTCTCTTTTTGAGAGCAATATTTTTCCTCAAGTAAAATTGCTTCCAAAGTCATGAGATTTTTAGTTTTTTGCTGGCAAAGCTGAAAAGAAGATTTATTTAGATTTTTCCCCATGTAAGATCCCTGGTATTTTTCCCGTCTAAGATCCCCTGGTATTTTCCCCGTTCAAAATGGCACCCAAGATTAAGAGTTTTTTCCCCCCCATTTTCTGCAAGCTGAGAAGATTTCTTGGTTGAAGTGGCGTGACGTGTTTTTCTTTTCCTTTGAATCTGCGGGAATCCAGCGGAGGGCGGTGGGCTGAGTCCGGAGTCGCACAGTGTCTTCAGAAGAAGTCTCGGTATCTGCTGTTAGCTCTGATCTGTTAAAACAGCCCGCATGCAGCCTCAGTCTGTACCTACGCTTCCACTCAAGATGTGTATGCAGTCAGTCGCTCCTGTGGCCCCCCCTACAACTACCAACCCCCACCTCAACACCCCTCAGCACCTTGTCGCACGCGCAGTGGGAACCCCAGGCACCACCAGCACCCAGGCCCACAGAGAGCAAGAGAGGAGAGCCAGAACCTCAGTTTTGCACCAGCCAAAAGTACAGGAGGAAAATAAAGCCTGCCTACCGCCACAGAAAGTGCGAGAAAGTGCGAGAGGGAGAGAGAAAGTGTGGGCGAAGCCTTCTGGATCTGCTGGAGCGTTGCCTAAACCGCTTGAAGCTTGTGATAGGTCTTAATGTTTACTACCAACCAGAGAGATAGGCTCCCTGTGTCTTATCCATTCTCAACTGTAAGTGACAACAACAGAGTGCTAAAACCTAGGAGAGCAGAGCACACATGAAATTCAATTCATTTGTCAGATACACACACTCAGCTCAGTTGTTTTGTAGATTTACACCACATGCACTATAAACAGTGTTCTGTAGGCCTCTTTGAGATGCTGCATTTAATTCCAGACAAATTTTTGTAGAAAAAAAAATCACACACTTTCATCTCACTTCTCAGGGTTTTTCTAATGTAAAGCTGATGAGATGACCCCTGTTAAAGATAAATGAACCCTCCTCTCTGTTAATAACCTTGTGAAAGCCTTAGTCCTTGAAGGTCAAGGGGGAAGGAAGTGTGACGTCGGTCCGTCCAGCCCCTGAAACCCCCCGTCCTCCTGACTCTCCTGACCTGCTGTCTGACAACCCCCCCAGCTCATCTGTCATCTCCATTCATTCCTACAGGACAATAGCAACGAACCCAAGGACTCTGCATCCAAGGTTTGGACACCTCCTAAACATTACTCTATCACTATTCACCTTGACTGTTATCTTCATTCTCTTTCTCCAAGTGCCATGAGGAGGGGGTCAGTTAAAAGGACTTTGATGATTACACTTATTGAATGTGAAAATGTACCATTTTGCAGACAGTGTCCAAATAAATCTGACTTGCATAAGAAGTCATTGCGGAATAGTGAAACCTGAGATATCACCTTAGATCAGGCTTGCCTGTTTAAGTCCACTCTGTACCAGGCAGCCAGACCTCCACACTAAATGTTGATGAGTTCAGTGTAGTCATGGGAAAGATTAGAGAGACTGTCCAGGACGGCAGACTGTTGTGTGAAAAGGTCCTGATTGTGCCACCGGGGAGAAGAGACGGGGAAAGGGCAGAGTTTTAAGCGGGCGGCGTTTCTTCCTCTGCCTGTGATCACTTTGTAAGGACGTCTCTGATGCCTGCCCTGGCGGAGGCTCATTAGCTATGCGTGTGATGTGCTGTGAAAACACTGAGAAAAAGAGTGTAATCCTCTATTGAGCCCACATAACGGACCTGTCTCTCTAGTTCTCTCTCACACACGCCTTCATCCACCCGCCTCTGTTCCATATTGATTTCTGATAGACGTTTAAAGCAAAACATTAATAGTCTTTATTACACTCTAGGTTTTTTGAGCTTGTTTTAAGACCAAACAAAGCCTGCCATTCCTTTTCAGCACCTAAACCCCTATAAGCCTTAGTCCATATGTATTGGGTTCTTCTCACATCAGCCATAACTCAGTTGTTCCTCTGTCGAGATTCTCCCTCTCTCCCCCTACAGACAGAGCTAGAGATGGTCAGATAAATCATTCATACAGCAGGTACACGGTTGGCTTGTTAAATTTGTATCAAGTTAGACAGCAGCACAGATAGCAGTGCTCTGCTGTCAGCGGACAGTGCTAGTCTGCTATTTTGATCTACCCCCCACGGTCCAGACTCACATCCCCGTTCTACATGGTTCACTGTGAAGTTATTGGGATGATGTCTATGCTCTCTTGATAGAGCTGCAGTCACTGCTGACCTGGTTGTTGAGGAGGGAGATGTTTGGGGTCTGAATACTGATAATGATAGACCATACTTCTCCTCTGACCACCGAGTTAGGGATAGAGTTTAACTTTGAAGTGTCAATCTTGTTAAAATGTTCCTGATGTTCCATTGTACTAGACTGAACAAAAACATAAACGCAATGTGTAAAGTGTTGGTCTCATGTGTAATGAGCTGAAATAAAATGCCCCAGAAATGTTCCATACACACAATGTTTTCTCAATTTTGTGATCTCAAATGTGTTTACATCCCAGATAGTGAGCATTTCTCCTTTGCCAAGATAATCCGTCCACCTGACAGGTGTGGTATATCAAGAAGCTGATTAAACAGCATGATTATTGCACAGATGCACCTTGTGTAACCAAAAGGTTGCTGAATCGAATCTCTGAGCTGACAAGGTAAAAATCTGTCGTTCTGCTCCTGAACAAGGCAGTTAACCCACTGTTCCCCGGCTGCCGAAGACGTGGATGTTGATTAAGGTACCCCCCGCACCTCTCTGATTCAGAGGGGTTGGGTTAAATGCGAAAGACACATTTCAGTTGAAGGCATTCAGTTGTACAACTGACTAGTTATCCATCTTTCCCCTTAGCTGGGGATAATAAAATGCTACTGTAAAATGTGCAGTTTTTTTCAAAAACACAATTCCACAGATATTGGACGATTTGAGGGAATGTGCAATTGGCATGCTGACCGCAGGAATGTCCACCAGAGCTGTTGCCAGAGAATTAAATGTTTATTTCTCAACCGTAAGCCGCCTCCAACATCATTTTACAGAATTTGGCGGTAAATCCAACCAGCCTCACCACAGACCATGTGTAACCACGCCAGCCCAGGACCTCCACATCCAGCTTCTTCACCTGCGGGATTGTCTGAGACCAGCCACTCAGACAGCTGATGAAACTGGGGGTTTGCAATACCGAAGAATTTCTGCACAAACTGTCAGAAACCGTCTCAGGGAAGCTCATCTGAGTGCTCGTCGTCCTCACCAGGGTCTTGAACTGACTACAGTTCGGCTTCATAACCGACTTCAGTGGGCAAATACTCACCTTTGATGACCACTGGCACATTGGAGAAGTTTACTCTTCACGGATGAATCCCGGTTTCAACTGTACTGGGCAGATGGCAGACAGCGTGTATGGCGTCGTGTGGGTGAGCGGTTTGATGATGTCAACGTTGTGATCAGAGTACCCCATGGTGGCAGTGGGCGGGCGGGCGGGCATAAGCTATGGTCAACGAACACAATTTGCATTTTATCGATGGCGATTTGAATGCACAGAGATACCGTGACGAGATTCTGAGGCCCATTGACTTGACATTCATCTGCTGCCATCATCTCATATTTCAGCATGATAATGCACGGCCCTATGTCACAAAGATCTGTACTCAATTCCTGGATGCTGAAAATGTCCCAGTTCTTCCGTGGCCTGCATACTCAACAGACATGTCACCCATTGAGCATGTTTGGGATGCTCTGGAGCAACGTGTACGACAGCGTGTTCCAGTTCCCGGCAATATCCAGCAACTTTGTACAGCCATTGAAGAAGAGTGGGACAACATTCCACAGGCCACAGTCAACAGCCTGATCAACTCGCACTGCATGAGGCAAATGGTGGTCACACCAGATACTGACTAGTTTTCTGATCTACGACCCTACCTTTTTTTAAAGATATCTTATCAATTTATTTAAATTGACTGATTTCCTTATATTAACTATAACTTTTTCTATGCGTTTCCTAGTGATTTTCCTCCAGGAACGGTCAGCCACTTAGCGGTTCATTTATATGATCAGCAACACATAGTATGTACAGGGTCTGCCTCGGCATATGGACTTATATTTTAAGGTTGCTTGGTAATAGGCACACGCACACACTGAGGAGAACAGGCAGGTTTCAGCACACACATTTCAAGGCATCCTCCAGTAAGTGCACAATGCCATACAATGTATGTAAAAAAATATATATATATATATATTTAATATATTTTAGTCTGTGTTTGTTTGTTTGTTTGATTTGTATGCTCATTCCTTACAGCACCACATCACCTACAATTCGGTCTCACGGTCCAAGAGCAGAGAGAGGGAGACGGACCAGAAAGAGTCAGAGAATACCCGGGGCCGTTCCAAAGAGAAGAAGACCGAAGACAAAGACCGAAAGGACAGGAAGAGAGTGAGTATTTGAGAGGGCAAGGGAGAGATTTAAAGGTGGACTTCAATGGGGAAAGGAGTGTTCTTATCTGATCTGGTGCTTGCTCTCATCTTGATTTGATATATAACTTAAAAGCCAACTACTTCTAACTTATATGTTATAGTTTTGCATAGATTGTCAAGACTGGTGAGATTCTAATGGTTGACCGTCCTTAAAGGACCCCCCCCAGAGGAAGTTGTTGCTGCGATTTTGACTTAATTTCCTGTCCTAGAGACCTTTAGGTTCTACCTCAGAAGAAGTCAGTCCATGCTCATGGTTCTCACAAGGGAAGTGAAATGATGGGTATAATGAGTTGGCTCATGATCATTCGCACCTCAAATGACATGGACAGTGCCTTCAGAAAGTATTCACACCCCTTGAAAGCCTGAATTTAAAATGGATTAAATAGAGATTTTGTCACTGGTCTACACAATACCCAATGTCAAAGTGGAATGATGTTTTTAGACATGTTTACAAATGAATGAAAAGTTGAAATGTCTTCAGTATTCAACCCCTTTGTATTCAACCCCTTTGTTATGGCAAGCCTAAGTAAGTTCAGGAGTAAACATTTGCTTAACAAGTCCCATAATAAGTTGCATGGACTCAATTTGCGTGCAATAATAGTGTTTAACATTATTTAAATGACTACCTTATCTCTGTATCCCACACATATAATTTTCTACCGAGCAGTACATTTCAAACAGAGATTCAACCACAAAAGACCAGGGAGGTTTTCCTATGGTTTGCAAAGAAGGGCACTTATTGGTAGATGGATATTTTTTAAAGCAGACATTGAATATCCCTTTGAGTATGGTGTAGTTATAAACATTACATTTTGGATGGTGTATCAATACAGCCAGTCACTACAAAGATAAGACACCCCAGTTTCCGGAGAGGAAGGAAACTGCTCAGGGATTTCACCATGAGGCCAACATTTTGGTTTAATGGCTGTGATAGGAGATAAAACATTGTAGTTACTCCACAATACTAACATAAATTACAAAGTGAAAAGAAGGAAACCTGTAGACTTGTGGCGGGCCGGGTGCCTGCGAGCTGACTTTAGTGGCCAGCTGAAGGTGTTTACTCTGACACATTGGTGCGCCTGGCTGCTGGGTTAAGCGAGCAGTGTGTCAAGAAGCATTGCGGCTTGGCAGGGTTGTGTTTCGGTGGACCTTCGCCTCTCCCGAGTTTGTAGGGGAGTTGCAGCGATGGGACAAGACTAACTACCAATTTGGATACCACAAAAGGGAGAGAGAAAAAAGGGTAAAGAAAAAAACCTTGTGTATTGTGGGGGATCATAGATTGACATAGGTTAGTGCTTTTGCTGTTCGTTAGGCCGACTCACCTTGTTGGCTGATGAAAATGTTGACAGTTCTTCTAACATCTTCAATATGCACCTCGGAATTGGATAAGGACACGCGCAGTTGCGTCCCCAATGTGTCCGTCTTCACTTGTAGCCTGTGAGAGAGACCCGATCACCTGATGGAGAGCCTTGTGAGTGAGATGAGAGGCGCTTCGGAGCAGGCAGCACTCGGGGAGAAGGGCTCGAAAAGGCATGGATTTCTTTTTAGGGTGCATTATGGCCACACAAAGGGGATGCCGCTGGGAAATTTGAGGCATTATCAAGTGCTTCTCAAAAAACATCGTCAGAGTCGCATCATGCAGCCTTACAATGTATTAAAAATCAAAACATATAGCCCAACGTTTGTAGAACAATTACAGTTATATTAATAACTAAATTAAGCATGTGGGAATACCCATTTCTATTGTTAACCTTTCAACAAGAATAGTCGCATGTGTGCACTCCCTCAAATCGTTTAGAGAAAATATCCTTTCTATTTTATTCAGCTCTGTTCAGTTGTATTCTTCATACTATAAAATAATGTCACGGAATTCTAAGCAAATCTTGTCTGTTAAATATTATTTTATTTTACCTTTATTTAACTAGGCAAGTCGGTTAAGAACAAATTCTTATTTTCAATGACGGCCTAGGAACAGTGGATTAACTGCCTTGTTCAGGGGCAGAACGACAGATTTTTACCTTGTCAGGTAGTAACCTTCCGATTACTAGTCCAACGCTCTAATCACAAGGCTCCCTGCCGCCCCAAAATGAACTAGTGTAGCCCACAGCAATATGGCATAGCCAGATCAGGGCCAAACATAAGGACAACTCCGTATGCTATTCTGTTCTTCTGAAATAGACTACATTTTCTTCATATCATGCTTCTTTAGACCTGTCTAAAATAAATAAGGGATTTATTGTGAAAGTTTAGGCTATATTACACGGATTTATTAGACTTTTTAAAATGTAGATGTTCCAAAGGTCTGCATCAGTGTCTTGTAGGCTATGTGTGGAAGCCAGGAGATGCTAAGTGTGTTTAATTAACAGTCAATTACCGTGAGACCGTCAGTTATTTGCTTGACCGCCACATCCCAGCTGGTGTGGACATTTGAATTGTTTTCCATCTTTTTTTAGGACCATGTGACCACTGACCGTGAGATGAGCCTAGAATCCAAACGCAGAAAAGATGAAAATGGAACCAGTAAGTTAGCTCCCTGTACATAACAACCATAGATTAAAACTTAAATATGGATACGATCAATATTCATGCTGGGTTCTTCCTCTTCTCGCCCAGATTCCTCCAACAAACACAGCAAGAGCGCCAGTCCCTCCTCAGACTCCCCGGTCTCGGCTGACAAAGAGAAGACCAAGAGGTCCAAGTCCTCCAGCAAGGAAAAGGGAGAGTCTACTAAACCTGAGAGAAACTCTTCCGGGGGCAAGAAGGTACGTAGTACTGCCCTAGTACTGCCGTAGTCTCTCATAGTTTGTTTTGTTTTTGTTGCTGCTCAGTCAAAGCGGTTAAGCTGTGATGGTTTTGGCCCAGTGTGTTTGTGCAGCTTCTCTGGCCCTTTTAAATAAGTACAGAAACTGTGCTGCTGCTGCTGATGAATAATTGAACCAGCACCATCATCACATATGTGCATATAGGAACTAATGGCCAAATGTGCTGTATATACATAGTTTGTAGCCAACACATTGGTGCCCCGGTGTACTCTGTGGCAGTAGTGATGTTTTGTTTGACACGTGTGTTCCCTGCCTGCTGTTAAAGGAGTCTAGGCATGACAAAGACAAACCTGACAAGAAGGAGAAGAGGGACAGCAGTGGCGGAAAGGAAGAGAAAAAACAATATCCTTAAATGTTTTGGTAACGCTTTAGAACTGAAATGATGGAATTCATTTCTGGAGCCATAGTATTTGGTGTAATTATTATTGTATTACCTTGAGTACTGTATATATTTCAATTTCATTTATTCAAGGCAACGACCAGCACAAAATATTGTGTCTTTATTGTTGATCTTTGTAGTAGGTATCCAACAAGTGAAATGAAGGAGAAGGTTTTCCTTAATGGTGGTACTCATAAGTCCTCCGACAAGCACAGATAATGTGTTCTAGATCAGTCAGCGAAGGTAAGTAGTAATGGAATACTACACTGAACAAAAATATAAATGCAACAATTTAAAGATTTTACTGAGTTACAGTTCATATGAGGAAATCAGTCAATTGAAATAAATTAATTTGCCCCATATCTATGGATTTCACATCACTGGGACTACAGATATGCATCTGTTGGTCACAGATACCTTAATAAAACAAAAAAAGTAGGGGTGTGGATCAGAAAACCAGTCAGTATCTGGTGTGACCACCATTTGCCTCATGTAGTGGGACATCTCCTTTGCATAGAGTTGATCAGGCTGTTGATTGTGGCCTGTGGAATGTTGTCCCACTCCTCAATGGCTGTGTGAAATTGCTGGATATTGTCAGGAACTGGAACACGGTGTCATACACATCGATCCAGAGCATCCCAAACTTGCTCAATGGGTGACATGTCTGTTGAGTTTGCAGGTCATGGAAGAACTGGGACATTTTCAGGTTCCAGGAATTGTGTACAGATCCTTGCGACATGGTGCCGCGCATTATCATGCTGAAACATGAGGTGATGGCAGTGGATGAATGGCACAACAATGGGCCTCAGGAGCTCGGATTCATCTGTGAAGAGCTCACTTCTCCAGCGTGCCAGTGGCTATTGAAGTTGAGCATTTGTCCACTGAAGTGGGTTACGACACCAAACTGCAGTCAGGTCAAGACCCTGGTGAGGACGAAGAGCACGCTGAGATGGTTTCTGACAGTTTGTGCAGAAATTCTTTGGTTGTGCAAACCCACAGTTTCATCAGTTGTCCGGGTGGCTGGTCTCAGATGATCCCGCAGATGAAGAAGCCTGATGTGGAGTTCCTGGGCTGGTGTGGTTACGTGTGGTCTGTGGCTGTGAGGCCGGCTGGGCGTACTGCCAAATTCTCTAAAAGGACGTTATGGTAGGGAAATTAACATTAAATTCTCTGTCAACAGCTCTAGTGGACATTCCTGCAGCCAGCATGCCAATTGCACACTCCCTCAAACTTGAGTTATCTCTGGCATTGTGTTGTGTGACACAACTGTACATTTTAGTGTGGCCTTTTATTGTCCCCAGCACAAGGTGCACTTGTGTAATGATCATGCTGTTCAATCAGCTTCTTGATATGCCACACCTGTCAGTTCGGTGGATTATATTGGCAAAGGAAAATACTCATTAACAGGGATGTAAACTAATTTGTGCACAAAAATTTGAGAGAAATAAGCTTTTTCTGGAACATTTCTGGGATCTTTTATTTCAGCTCATGAAACATGGTAACCAACACTTTACATGTTGCGTTTTATATTTTTGTTCAGTATAATTGAGAAATTAATTTACATCATCCCAATTTAACATTATTACCTTTGACTTTCAAATGTTTGTGTGATTTGGTCAGTGTCTAAAACATATATCTTATTTCTTCCTTTCCCTCCCCTTCCCATCTATGGGCTGCAGCAGACCTGGAGAAGCCGTGCTTTTAACCCAGACAGTCACCCTCCCTCATCCTGTACCACGTTGTTAACTAGTGCTCTATTTTCTCTGCCTTGTTCATTCTGAGAGGAGGCCGCATCTCAAATGTTACTCTCATGCCTGTGTTGTTTCCGTTGTAACTGCCCGCAAGACATGTTAGTTGTAGTGTTTGGAACTTGCAGATCTATTCTTCTATTTTTCATTTCAGTGTGTTTCAGTAACCAGGTATTTGTTTTATTTTTAACTTTTGAATATTGGCACAATGTGCTATTCAAATCACAAAATGATATTCTACTCAGAAAGACAACTGGTAACTGTATTAAACGCTCTCTTGAAATCAACAGGTCATACATTCCATAATCACAAACGCTTGATGAAAAAATGCACCTGTTTTATGTTGTCAGGTTCCTCCCCTACGGCTTGTTTTATTGGCATTAATAGACACTCTCCATATTTGCTTTTGCCTCATTTAGGGTTACATGTCTATTTATTTCTCCTTTTTAGCCAAGCAAGTCTTTAGGCAAAGATTGAGTGAAATGATACAAATGACCAGTTTGTATATTATGTGTACAATAATAAAGAAGGTAACATGTAAGTCATGTCATATCTGTTCTGTTTATTTTTTGATGTCCCCTTGCTATGTCCATTATGCGATTGTGTGTTATCAGGTTTTTAAATCATTTGTAAAATGACAGTTACTCCTTGAAGCAAATATAATTGTAAAAATGTCAAAGCTTTGTACTCCAAATACAAATGTTTCAGAAACAACTTTTTGGAGTTTTTATCTGCTGTACTCGACAAGTGTATGCTTTTTTTTAACTAATAAATGATAGTTTTCCTAGTGAGCCATTCGTGTCTGGTGTTCTTTTCTTTTAGTTATGGGGTTATGTGCCATTCCACATCCCTTCTTACAGTTAAGCTGACGTAACAATGTTCAGTAGGTCAGCTGCTGATATAATACCGTTCTAAAATCAAGTATTTACTCCAAAGTATTGCCTTCTACATTGACACAACTCTAGACTTCCTCGAAGTTAGAAAGTGTCAAGTTCCCACAGAGAAAAATCGAAACCTTGCACAAAGAGAACTCTCCAGTGTTCAACAGGGATATACAGCCTTATAGGGAATGCTGCTACAGTTTATTTTCTGATATGTACAGAATGCTCTTAAATACATTACAAATGTATTAGTCTAGTGTTCAGACAAGGCTTCCAGTCTTGTTGATACTTTACAGTAGAAAGCATTCTCTTATTCCTCTTTCCCTCAGTGTTTTAGCTTGGTTGTAAATTATATATGAGTTATTTGGCTTTACATTATTTATCACACAAAAGCCCCAGACCAACTTCTGTCCAGTCTGGCAATCCTGCTATTTTATACCTGGCTGGCAAGGCACTCTGCTGCTATTCCTCTATACTGGAAATACCCCTTTCTCACTGGAAATATCCTTTGCAATATAGTGCATTGTCATGAAATAATTGCTCACATATACCATTTGACTGTACTTCAGGGCAATCCATATGGATTGTCCATATTGCGTTATTCTCTGCCCGTTTCAAGATAATGCTTTGAGGCTGGCAAGTTGGCTGGATAAATGGCTGGTTAATATTTCCTGGTTTCTTTCTGTCTGATATGTGGTGCAGTATGATTGCTGGCGATATGAGGATGATGAAATATATAGTTCCTGTATGACAAAGAATACCATTCAACATCTCAAGAATATTCCAAAATAACCAATTTTTAAATCTGTTTTTATTGACAAAAATGTAACAAAATTCTTTGTACAGAACCTCACTAACAAGGTTCAGTATGTCCAGACATGCAGTTCTTGTTATCACTATGCAGCTTGGCAGTTTTCTCATTGCTGAGATGCAGTTACAAATAAAATAACCGAAAGGATCCAATGAGCTCTAAAGTTGAGATTGCTAACTTCCTAGGGTCTGCTTTAGGTTGCAGTTTGGTCAAGTGATCACCTCTTCCACATGCGTTTTACTTGGGTAAAAATGATGAGAAGCCTTCATTTAATAAAATCAAACTAAACAAATGTACGTTTCTTCACATTTATGGTCCTCCGTGGTTCATAAAGAATTCTCATATTCATCAGTTTTGTCTTGGGTTTGTCTTCAAAGTGTAGTGGATCACAGTTTTGGCAGAAACATTCAAACAGAAATACTCGTTGTATTCTTCTGATCTCTCTCTCTCTCTCTCCACTCTCATTGCTCATCATTCACTACATAATCTCAACAGAAAACAAACGGGTACAAAGAAAGTCATGTAAATCCCAACCAGATACAGTGTGCTGTTATTTATACCCAGCATGTTCATATAATAGAGAGCTCCATCTTTAAAGATATCATTGGATTGCATTGCAATAAGACTTACATTTATAAAGCTTTTTCCATTTTAATGTGTAAGAAATGTAGCAGATTTGTGATTAGGAGTACTTAAACCTTTTATAAATTGTCAAAAGGGGTGTACTGTTTATAACCAAACACCTATTATGCTTGGTAGTCCTATACTGTAAATATCCAAGTGTTCTCTACAACCGTTTGTTCTCTGTTCAATCAAAAAAAAACTATTACAATAAGACACCATATGTGTTTTAAAACTGATCACATCTTCATAAAATCTGTTTTCAATTGAACATTTTTGGCAGTAGTGACAAGTGTGACCCAAGTTAAATATTGCATTTGTTTTAACCAGTCATGTTATGCTGCTGCCATGATAAAATGTCCGTTTGCCCATCAGGCTCTGAGAAAATTGACAGCACCTAAGACATTTTGAATAATCAATGGTTTCAAATTATGCACATTTTTTAAATACAGAACGAGGGTACAATATTGTCATTTTCTATTGATCCTATCCTATTGATTGAAGTATATCTTAGATTATTATATGACATTGAACATAACTGTATAGTAAAATAGGCAGTTGACTAGTACGTTAAATAAAACAAACAAAAAATGGTCAATGTTTTACCACTAAAATATTCCTGTAAAGGATTGAAATGACTTAAAATGTTCTCTGGGATAAGTTTCTTAATGGCAAGTAATGGCATTTTTTTTTCGTCAAAATAATGAAACAAAAACTAACCCACGTATATAGATTACAACACTATCAATGTTTTCTTTCTTTCCTCCCCTATATTATTTTTTGATTCTGTATTTTCAAGTGAACCAAAATGGAGTTGCATTGTTGTGACGCTGAATGCTCCGTAAGGCACTAAGAGAGGCAGGTCCCATATTTCAAGAAACAAGTCCTATTGTGTCACTGTCGTTGATTATCGTGCCAGGTTTGGCATCCCAAGATGGGCCTTTGTTGACTGTGGGTTTGGGTCTAAGCTGATGACCATGTCTGTCGCCTCCAGGGTGCCAGCCATTGCGAGTTGTATTCCTCCAGAGTGACTGTACCTTCCTGCAGAGACACCAGCGGAAGGGACAGACTTCAGATCTGTAAAACCGGAATGGGATTTCAACAGGTTTTTTTTTGTGACACCATAAAATGTTATATTTTTCAGTAATAGGGGAACCTACATAAACATTTGGGTATTTGGGGCCCTTGAAGGCTAGATTTCAACAGCATTCAAAATGTGTATTTGTAGCCTATACTCAACAAAAAAAATATTATAGAAGTACTATACAATACATGCATTGCCCATGTTGAAAACATCAGTTTATAACATTGTATTGAAATGGCATCCAGTTACAGGGTGACTGACATTCAGAGACACTGCCCAACTGGGACAAAATGTTGGAGACACATACCCCCTAGATTTTAACACTCTCTGTTCCATACACATTATAGCCTTCTCGGTACGTGGCAAAATTCTGGGTGTTCGCCGGAGGAGCTGGTTTAAAGTTTTGGGCATTCTTAGCCAGTTTCAGTCTTTTGGTTTCTGCCCGTGACTTATAACAGAACTCTATCAAAGCCACGGTCATAGCCAGCCCTAGCCCTCCAACCAGAATATAGAAGACTCCCGCCACATTGCTCAGGCTTAGAGCACTTGTCTTGTCCTGGGGAAGGTAAAGAACAATGTTAAGAATTTTTTACAGACATTTTGGTTGTGACCTGATCTAACAAGACAGGCAAAATCTCCCAAAGAGGCTTCTGACTCAAATCCAGCTCTAATGTAAACGGCACCCCCGCTATTAGTCTGTGTTTACACAGGTAGCCCAATTCTGATCGTTTCACTAATTGGCCTTTCGAACAATCAGATCAGAGCTGAAAAAGAGCTGACGTGAAAATCTCTGGTGTGATTGGAAAAAAATATAAGAATGGGGCTGCCTGTGTAAACACAGCCTAGTGATCTAATGGATTACCCTAACAACTCTGTCTGGCTCTATCAACTGTGTAGGCAGTGAATCCCATGGAGACATGCCTACTGTGGGGTAGTACTGAGATAAACGGCAGAGGCTGACCTGCTGAATGACTTCCCTACAACAGTGGAAAGCTGGGAGCAACTTGGGACTGTCTGGTAGGTCAGTCAATCATCAACAATAGCAGGAGAGGTGGTTCAACTCTGCAGGTAGTTTATAACATAGCTGGATTGGTGAATGTTGAGAAAAAGGTTCCTTATACCCTACTCTGTAGCTCATTAACGAGGCCACCCTAAAGGAAGGTGGTCAATATCGTACAGGTCGAAAAACTGTTGATAGGCCCTGACTTCACTTTGATACTGTAGTTTTTCAAACGTACCATTATCTGACTGTATCTCACAATTTCAATCAAAGTGGCAAGCTATAGGAATTGTGAATTGAACCATTTTTCTGCTACTAACATCCAAACTTAGATATTGAAATTCATTTATAAGAGTTTTACCATTTGCATTTTAACCCTATTAGTGTGTCCTTTAAAGTGTGTTTTGTAGACTATCATAGGGGAGCCCTGATGTTGGCTACAGGGCCAGTACGTCCTGTCCGATGACTGTCTCAGAGGGTTAAATAACTGGTTTATATTAGATCCTTAAACTTCATGAAGTGTGCAAACAAAATCTCCTTATTGTGACATTCCACAGTTCAAACATGACCTTCAGATTCCATCTGACCACTGGATGACCATCTGGAGTTTGAAAGTTAGTTTGTAGTTTGTCAGAGTAAGGAAGCTTGAAGTCAAACTGCATAATGTTAATAGATTCAATATATTCAATTAGCACGCAAATAAGTAAGGACAAATAAGTAAGGACAAATAAGTAAGGACACTAATAAACAATGTTTCAATAAAAGTTTGGTTAACAAAACTGCAGCATAATGGTTACAATTCAACGGTTGTCATTTGTCTATGGTAAGTATGAATACACATGGAATCTTACATTTATCCAAGGCATGCTGCACCTTTTCAACTACCAATACATACTGTATGTCTAAACTATGTGATGAGATCTTAGGAATAATCATTATCATCATTATAATAGTAATGTAAACACCAATAATGTCGACGGTATTGTGGATAATGAAGTATGTGTAAGGCAAACTGTGGGATGGATATTCTTTAGACTGTTTTCACTTGCATTCTATGAAAAGGAAAACAAAAATTTTAAAAAAATGGAAGAAAAAATATGTGGTTTTGAAAATGTATGGTGTTTACGTATTTGCATATGAACAGTTAGGTCAAAATGCCGTGTAAAAAGACCTGCAGCGACTGACCTTACTTCCAGAGTCCTTGGTTCCACATTCACCCTTATCGTACCACCATTTGTTTTTCAGCTTGTCTAAGATGCCTTGTTCACTGAGTTTCAATACGGCAAGGTTTACAGGAGTTCTTCACGTGGGAAATAACATAAATAACATTATATTATGTTATTTTATGTTATTCAAGCTTTAAACTACTTCATACTTTACAAAGCGATAGAGCAGGGTCCTGGCCAAGACAACACAGAGAGCAGGCAAAACTAACGGTCACCTTTCATACACCAGGACTAACCCCTACCGTGCCGGACCCTACCTGTATCGCTTTGAGTAATCGGCACACACTGTTCAAAAGAGTAGAAAAGATTGGATCGAGCAGAATGAGTAGCTGCTGTAATATAGCTCTATACATACATAAAATAAGAGGTGCAATTGTTATGGGCACATGTCGCTTTTTGACCAAGGGTTTAGCAAGGTGGATCTAACAGGAACCCTTTCCTGACTAACAGACAAACAAAAACCAGCAGTCTGATTTTATTCTAACTGAGGACAGCCAATCCCTCACAAAATACAGCCCCCACTGCATATGCATCCTGCTCAGAATAGGCTTACGTAGGCCTATACTGTGCAGATAAAATCAATCACACGTGACGTTGAGAGCTACAAGAGAGCGGTAGATACCAAAATAGGTGCCAATATATTGATTCTATGTAGCTCTGTGGCTGCATGGTTAGTGTTATATAGCTAGTTGTTCAACTTCTACCTGCAATGAGATCAATGAGATCTACAGGTAGATTTGACTGAGAAATAAAAAAGCCAAACAGTTTCTAATGAGTCCTCAAGTAGGGCGTTATGTTTGTAAGACATAATGTATTCTACATGACTGCTAGATTTCTGTGTATATTTTCTTTCTGAAAAATGATCTGGGTTTGTAATTTAACTTCATTAAATATATTGTATTCACCACTGTTGTCTGCTTAATGCATAATATTGAATACTTACATAAAAGAGGAGTGTAGAGAATGTGAGGTTATTTGATCTTATCTGGCTATATGGCTTATTTTCACAGCAATTCAGACAAAAAATACTTTGGCAACATTTATGGTTTGCAACTAGTCTCAGAAAATAACTATGTTAATAAGGATGAGGTTAGTTACAGCAGCTTTGGACAATAAGTACTGTCTCCTGTTCGTACTGAGCTGTTGCTATGGACATGCAAGTCACATCTGTCAAGGTTCCAGTACTGGCATCAGAATGGAGAATAGCAGCTACACTATGGGCGTAACATCAGGACAAACTGGGTGTGCTGACTTCTGTTTCCCTACCAAGTCCCTAAGCAGGAAGATTCCCTGGCAATGGCATGGCTATTTGGTCTGGAACTCGTTTTGTAGAGTATAGCAACGACAGAAACAGGGAATAACAGTGTTATAACAGTGCTATAACATAGTGTTATTAATGTATGATGTAGTCATGGAGCCAAAGATGAAAACAGGCGATGATTTAGTTCCCTCTTGCATGACACGTATCCAGGGCGGGCGGGGGGGGGCGTCCTATGAGGGCATGCAGGCACAGGAAGTGACCCACAACAGGAATGACAGCAAGTGAGAGGTCAACTGACTGAGAGCTGACTGGCTAACAGCGAGCTAGAGGACTGTACTATCCTAGCTAACGTGTCACAGAGGGTCTGTCTGTCTGTCCAGTAGTGGCTGACACAATAATGACACATGCTGATGTGCGTGCTGTACTGAGCATGCCTCTCAGATGGCTATCACCTTGTGCCTGTGATTTCTGCTGGCTGCTAGGTAGACATGCTGGGGCCCATCCAGTCTTGATCCAGTCCAACAACAAGGAGGAGCAAAGTAAAAAAAGCAATGTTCAGTTCTTTTTTGAGAGTATAATATCAGTGTCTGTGGTGGGGGAGGTCTATGGACTATGTCACTGTTACCACCAGGTATGACTCAGGAGTGCTTATCATATGTGTGGTTTATGATATGTTGAGATGACAAAACAAGAACTGGAAAACAATGCAGACAGAACACTCCCAAAACATACACAAAGACAAAACTATAAAAATAAAATACACAGTATGAACAGTTCATGCAAAATATCAAATAACATTCAAACAAAACATGAGGACAAAAGATGCACAACTGAGAAAATATGACACAGAAGAAACATGATTTACCCATGGAGGTGTAAATTATGTCTTTACACCGCCTGATTCTCATACATCCAAATATATTTATCACAAATAGTTACTAGTTCCAGTTCTTAACCTGCTGTATGGAATTTCCTTGAGTATA
This sequence comes from Oncorhynchus mykiss, assembly GCF_013265735.2. Lineage (NCBI taxonomy): Eukaryota > Metazoa > Chordata > Actinopteri > Salmoniformes > Salmonidae > Oncorhynchus > Oncorhynchus mykiss. The sequence continues at coordinate 35,983,468 of NC_048574.1, read as the reverse complement.
CGATTGAAGTCGGAAAGTTACATACACCTTATCCAAATACATTTAAACTCAGTTTATCACAATTCCTGACATTTAATCCTAGTAAAAATTCCCTGTCTTAGGCCAGTTAGGATCACCACTCTATTTTAAGAATGTGAAATATCAGAATAATAGTAGAGAGAAGGATTTATTTCAGCTTTTATTTCTTTCATCACATTCTCAGTGGGTCAGAAGTTTACACACAATCAATTAGTATTTGGTAGCAATGCCTTTAAATTGTTTAACTTGGGTCAAACGTTTTGGGTAGCCTTCCACAAGCTTCCCACAATAAGTTGGGTGAATTTTGGCCCATTCCTCCTGACAGAGCTGGTGTAACTGAGTCAGGTTTGTAGGCCTCCTTGCTCGCACATGCATTTTCAGTTCTGCCCACAAATGTTCTATGGGATTGAGGTCAGGGCTTTGTGATGGCCACTCAAATACCTTGGCTTTGTTGTTCTTAAGCCATTTGGCCACAACTTTGGAAGTATGCTTGGGGTCATTGTTCATTTAGAAGACCCATTTGCGACCAAGCATCAAGCTTCCTGACTGATGTCTTGAGATGTTGCTTCAATATATCCACATAATTTTCCCACCTCATGATGCCATCTATTTTGTGAAGTGCACCAGTCCCTCCTGCAGCAAAGCACAGCCACAACATGATGCTGCCACCCCCGTGCTTCACGGTTGGGATGGTGTTCTTCGACTTGCAAGCCTCCCCCTTTTTCCTCCAAAAAATAACAATAGTCATTATGGCCAAACAGTTCAATTTTTGTTTCATCAGATCAGAGGACATTTCTCCAAAAAGTACGATCTTTGTCCCCATGTTCAGTTGCAAACCGTACTCTGGCTTTTTTTATGGCAGTTTTGGAGCAGTGGCTTCTTCCTTGCTGAGCGGCCTTTCAGGTTATGTCGATATAGGACTTGTTTTACTGTGGATATAGATACCTTTGTACCTGTTTCCTCCAGCATCTTCACAAGGTTCTTTGCTGTTCTGTGATTGATTTGCACTTTTCGCACCAAAGCATGTTCATCTCTAAGAGACAGAACGCGTCTCCTTCCTGAGTGGTATGACGGCTGCGTGGTCCCATGGTGTTTATACTTGTGTACTATTGTTTGTACAGATGAAAGTGGTACCTTCAGGTGTTTGGAAATTGCTCCCAATGATGAACCAGACTTGTGGAGGTCTACAATTGTTTTTCTGAGGTTTTGGCTGATTTATTTTGATTTTCCCATGATGTCAAGCAAAGAAGCCCTGGGTTTGAAGGTAGGCCTTGAAATACATCCACAGGTACACCTCCAATTGACTCAAATGATGTCAATTAGCCTATCAGAAGCTTCTAAAGCCATGACATCATTTTCTGGAATTTTCCAAGCTGTTTAAAGGCACAGTCAACTTAGTGTATGTAAACTTCTGGCCCACTGGAATTGTGATACAGTGAAATAATATGTCTGTTAACAATTATTGGAAAAATGACTTGTATCATGCACAAAGTAGATGTCCTAACCGACTTGCCAAAACTATAGTTTGTTAACAAGAAGTTTGTGGAGTGGTTGAAAAACGAGTTTTAATGACTCCAACCTAAGTGTATGTAAACTTCCGACTTCAACTGTATGTATGTGCTAAATATGAGGAAAACGTAGCCTACTTTCATTTGTGAACTAATTCCCCTTGGTATTTGTAGTATAATTAGAGTATAATTGGCCAAAGTCAGATTGAGTTATATTTATAGTGTTTTTAGAAGCTGTGTGTCTAGAATATATTGGGTTTTCCTCTCTCAGTGGTTATTACATACAATATATTTGAAGCACATTGTTAAAGTACCAACACATGCATTTTTAGGAATAAAATAATAAACCAGAAATGTAGCAGGTGTGTTATAACATGGCTGAGTCTACCCTCTCTCTACCAAGGATTCAAGGCAGATTGCTTGCAGGACGAGGCAGCTGCTTTGTGTTGCTCTGCTGATAGTATTCATGTCCTGCTTACGCTCAGGAATGAATAACTAGAGTCAACAACATCAAAGTCAGTCTGCCTGGTCTTCTACAATGTGTCAAGTGTACTATGGTCAAGATGCAAGCAGAAGAGTAGAGACAGAGACGGATCCACAGTCGGGCTGTCGCTGTGCCCTCGTGTTCTGAAACCCAAGATCAGGTCAAATTTTCCACCCTCTTGCAGCGTTTCATTGGTCGGGGCAGGGCCGGTCATGGGTAGGTAGACTTTGACTGGTCTTGGAGACTAAGACCAACCAAAGGAATCTGTCAGGGTGACAAGCTAACACTGGTTTACAGTGATGTTATTGGTATCAGACAAAAGTTTGGAACATTTGGTGTCACTTTGTCATTAGAATTCTCACGTTTGCCTGCAATGCTTAGTCCCCTCAAGACTACGCTGTTCGCCTCGCCTGTCCTACCACCCAAGGTTGAGGGAGTTTGGAGAGTGCTACAGTACACCTCAGTGCTAGGGTTCATGGACACTGCCATGTTATTCTCTTAGTCAATACTTAACTCAACATAAATGACAAATTATTCATCCACTTTCAGTGAAACAGAGCATTATAATTCCACCATGTTTGCCCTGTGGACATAAAAAGCAGAGGAAATGTACAATCACCCCTTCTATACATTCTGCCTTTCACAACCACAGGGCAAATACCTAAACTAAAAAGCCTCTGGAGAAATTCAAGAAATATCTCACTAAACAGCCCTGCTGTAGAACAGAACACTAACTTCCCAAAAGAGGTCTCACATGCTATCTTACCACAGTGGATGTACTTAACTACCATCATGAATAATAATCAGCTTCAACTCCTCCTCTCTTCTTCTGTACTTACAGTAAACAAATACCTTGTCTTTTTCGCAGAAATATCTTAATTCTTACTGGTCTTTTTCCTCCATTAGCCAAGTAAAGGGTTCCCAGTTTGATCTCAGTTGCACAATAAAATAGAAAAAGCCACACAGTTTTCTGTTACAGGGCCATAGTGGGCTGTGGTTGGGGCCTATAGGTTACAGTAGTGATATAACAGCCTTGCCGATTACTCTATTCTACGATACCCGATGTTGGTGACATTGAGGCTGACCTTGGAGTCACCTCCCCCGCTGCCGCACTCTCCCTTGTCGTACCACCATTTGTTTTTCAATTTGTCCAAGAGGCCTTGCTCATTCAGTTTTAACACTGCCAGGTTAACAGCATTTCTTGAAACGATAAAACATAACTTGTAAGAAAATGAACAGGTCCGTGAGAAATCTAATACTATAATATTAGTCAATTGTAATAATAGTAATAATATCAAATGATTCATAAGGGGGAGCACGAAAAGGACAAATCGGTAAAGAATTGCACCGGTGTGGAGAGGTAAGAAGCGTTTTACAGCAAAGAAATGGTTCAATATTAGAGAGGTGGTATGGAGGGTTACATTGCTCAGAACTGAAGTGTGCGGGATGGGGACACTTTGTCATAGAGAATAGAAGAATAACGACAACATACAGCATGCACGTTAACATTCATCACAAGTGACAATGCAGCTTTTAGCAAGTTAATTGAAAGAAACACATTGAACTGTTAAATTAGAAGCAATGCAGAACTGCCCGAGAGGGACACCAAGGAGAACAGAGGGACACCAAGGAGAACAGAGGGAGGAAAGATTGAGGGGAAGAGAAAAACAAACAACAGAGGTGGGTGGGGGGCACGTCAACATACAAATGAATTTAGTAAATATGTCTAATATACCAAGAGTACTTTCCCTTTAAAGAGAAAGAAAAAGAGCAACACAGAGAGAAACAAACCATACAGATAGAGAGAACATGATCGAAACGGCTTGACGTCTAGACGTGAGTTAAAGAAACACATACTGATGTCCAATCTTAATTTGACCAGTTTCGTCGCAGGAGAAAAATAATCCTGCAGCAGAAGGATTTGAATATCTGGAGAAATATTTAGAATCGCCGCCAGGGTGCAGCTGGAAGAGGTGTTTGTATACAACGCAGTACCACACCTACGTGGTACCTTATGTAGGTTACGCACAGGCTCCATTTTATGTGGATTATAATACATTTCCGTATTTGTAGGGGGTAGATGTATTTTTCGCTATTGAAAATCCTTTTTTTTTGTGCTTGTTAGAGCATTGTGACCTGCCAGAGTGCAGTGGTCTAAGTAACTCGCTCCACCTGCAAGCTTTGTGAGTTCTCACCCAATGCTGGGTGATCTAGTGACCAGCCTGAGCCTACAGTAGGCCACATTTGCACATCAGAGAAAAGTGTCTCAGCTCACCAAAATTGTCTTTGGATAGGCTCAAATACATAAACATCTTGACAGCTTTATAACATGAAATATTAAACAACATTATACAATACACTATTTTAATCCACACCAAAGACAATAACTAAATTGACTAAATATACATAGTTCTACTATAAAACATGGATGAGCATCCACACTGGAGGAAAGTTTATCATTCTACAGTCAATCATCTGTAAAATCAACTGATCAGCTCAAATCAGCTCATTAACTCAGCCAGGGAAACACAAACAGTAGGCTATCCTATTATCGGTTTCATATCTTCCATTATGTGACAATGGATAGGCTAGTGGGTGGCCAAAAGAATGTAGCCTATTGGAATATAATCAAATAACAAGGGGGCTATTGCAACCATCGATGGCACTAGACTAGGATGTACCAGTGACGAGGACCATTCAACGCTGGTCCGACCAAACGGAAGCCACGCTTCAAGATTGTTTTGATCACGCGGACTGGAATATGTTCCGGTCAGCCTTAGAGAACACCATCGACCTATACGCTGACTCTGTGAGTGCATTTATAAAGAAGTGCATTGGAGATGTTGTACCTACTGTGACCAGTAAAACCTACCCTAACCAGAAACCGTGGATGGAAGGCGGCATTCGGGCAAAACTGAAAGAATGATGACTGAATATAAACAGTGTAGTTATTCCCTAAAAAATGATGTCGGTGTTACCTAGTCCTGCGTGTGCAGCGGACATGAGTCAGTCATGGTCACGTGTCAGCCCTCGGCCCAAGAGTCTAAAACGGTTTAAGATGTTGGTTGCTCCTGTGGGAGACCTTGGTTCATATCCCACGTGGTACACTTGCAACCAAAGTCTGCCAAGATACTTTGTATGAATGGAAACTAATGTTGGTGTAGCCTACTGCTTTTATTTTATTATGTTATCCAAAAGTGTCTGGTATGGTCATTTCTTATCAAGGTCTGAGGTAGAATATCCCTGGACTGTCCATAGTTGAAATGTGGAATTTCATCAAGTCAATCGGAGGGAGTGAGTTATTTGTGCCAGAAGGGCGTTGGTCCAACACGGTACACCTATTATGTGCGCGCTGAAGGCAGAGGCCCTAACCACTAGACCACCCCAGGCAGCGGCCCTAACCACCCCAGTCAGCGTCCCTAACCCCTAGACCACCCCAGTCAGCGTCCCTAACCCCTAGACCACCCCAGGCAGCGGCCCTAACCACTAGACCACCGCAGGCAGCGTCCCTAACCACTAGACCACCCCAGGCAGCGATTCAACTCAATTTTGACAGTTCATTCGTAACCTTAGGATAAACTTGACACTTGTATGTCGTAGCCTATTGGAGATCAATATCTATCTTGTGTTATTAAGCTATATAAAATGACGGTTGTTGATGTGAATGGCTGCATTTTAGATACATTTTTGTACATTTGAATGTAGCAGCAATAGGACTGGGGCCTAGCGCTGAGCGATAATAATATTTTGATAGCAAGCCTTGATCCCAATGACTTGACTGCCCCTGCATGGAGAGAAAGAGAACTGATTATTTTCCGGGATTCACAAGGCTCATTTGAATTTCCTGATGCCGCAGGAAGATTCTATGCGACAAAAGAGTGATCAAGTTAAGATCCGACATCTGTAATAAATACCTTTACCTTCCTGATGAACCTCAAAAAATGAAAAGTGAAGAATGAGGAAGAAGAGAAATGGGACACGAGACATCAGGGTAGGTGGAATACTATAACAACAAGGAGAATATTGTTATATTATCCCACCCACCTTAATGCTGAGCCTTTAGGTGTGGCCACACCGTATCCCTTAGAGTCCAGGTTGCCGCCCACTTTCATGGTGTCACAAGGTTTCCGCTGCTCAATGTACTCGTTCATTGTGGATTCAAGAAGAAAGGCGAATTTGCCCTTCGACTTTCGCACCCGGGCAACCCCTTCTGGTGTCGTCTTGGCGAACACTGACGGTTCAGCTGATTTCATGTAAGACCACATTTTTTCATAAACTGCTATTTTGGAGCGCTGCATTTGGGAAGAGAAGGAGAGAGAAGACAAAAGCAGGTTAGTGGTGTATTTAAAAAATGTAAACCATAGCGTTCAGTGCCTAAATAAAACACTTTAAACACACACATACACCTCCATATACAGTGTACATCTTTTCCATGAGTCATTAGAGTGCTGTGCTCCCAGAGAGCTGAGTAAAGAACCGGTTGTAGTGGGCATGTTGCCAACAGCAGATCTGAGGTCTGATAAGCTGACAACACACTACAAACAAAACTGCAGGGCCATGTTTCTCCTCAGCATTCGTCCACAGGATGACCACTTGACTGACCACCTGCTCCCTTTCAACATCCCCCTTCTCCACATGAGGTCACAAGACAGGAAGTAAGTCAGTGTGCCGTTTGACTTTGGGGTTCTGGAGGTGTCACCTGGATGGATCAGTGGGGCTGCTGGCACCTGGAGCAGCAAGATGACATGCTGCGAGGAGAACAGAGCCATGCCCTGGTCTGCCTCCTGACTCACACCCAGGGAGCTGCTGCTAAAAATGGCCTCTGAGTGGCTGGCTAAACTAGGTTAATGTGACCTTCCTCCGAGTGACCGACTGAGTGGGGAAAACACTGACTGCCTGGGAGGAAACTTTGTGAGCGACTGAGTGGGGAAAACACTGACTGCCTGGGAGGAAACTTTGTGAGCGACTGAGTGGGGAAAACTCTGACTGCCTGGGAGGAAACTTTGTGAGCGACTGAGTGGGGAAAACACTGACTGCCTGGGAGGAAACTTTGTGATGGAAGTTTTCACGATCAAAAAAAAAATGTGTCCGGGCCTCCGGAGTGGCGTTACTACAGACCCAGGCTCAGTCACAGCCGGCTGCGACCGGGAGACCCATGAGGGACACAATTGGCCCAGCGTCGTCTGAGTTAGGGGAGGGCTGGGATGTCCTTGTCCCATCACGCTCCAGTGACTCCTTGAGGCGGGCCGGGCACATACACTGCGTACAACTGGTGACAACTTGGTCACCAGTTGTACGGTGTTTCCTCTGACACATTGGTGCGGCTGGCTTCCGGGTTAAGCGAGCATTGAGGCTTGGCAGGGTCATGTTTCGGAGGACACGTGACTCTCGACCTTCACCGCTCCTGAGTCCGTACGGGAGTTGCAGTGATGGGACAAGACTGTGACTACCAATTGGGGTAGAAAGTACAAAACAATTTACAAATTATAATGATGTGTATAAATAGCCTATTCATGGATGCTTAATCTGACAAAACAGAGTCAACTTGGCAATTATAGCTATTGTCCAGGGCTCCAAATAACATCATATAATATTGATAAATAGATAATACGATTTAATCTGAGGGTCCATTTCTGGCAAGTCTTTGCTTGGTCATATCTTCTTCACTTTTGAATGGATAATGGGCCATAAGCCCACCCTTATTAGCTGCATCAAGCTAAATGTCACATTCCATATCAAATGACAGTATGTATTGGATATTGTGGACCATTGTGAATTGTAGTGTGAAATATATGACTGTACTAACCAGAAAAACAGATTGATCACATACAGCCGCACACGCACGCCCAACCATACACACGCACGCCCGCCCAACCATACACACGCACGCCCGCCCAACCATACACACGCACGCCCGCCCAACCATACACACGCATGCACGCCCGCCCAACCATACACACACACGCACGCCCAACCATACACACGCACGCACGCCCGCCCAACCATACACACGCACGCCCGCCAAACCATACACACGCACGCCCAACCATACACACGCACGCCCGCCCAACCATACACACGCACGCACGCCCAACCATACACACGCACGCCCAACCATACACACGCACGCACGCCTGCCCAACCATACACACGCACGCACGCCCAACCATACACACGCACGCACGCCCAACCATACACACGCACGCTCAACCATACACACACACGCATGCACTCACACACACACATTAGCATCTGTAATTCCTCTCTTATCCATATTGATTGTTCATTAAGCATCAGTTCTGATGTGCTCTCCAAAATCACTCTACAGACCCAGCAGGAGCTCTGAGGGGGAAGAGGTTTCCTAAGTTCCTGCTGGCTATTGACTGACTAACTAAGCTTTGGGGATATAATTAGCTGGACGTTCAGCTGTTTCTTCTATCAGGTGGTGGCACACCGACGCAAACATAATGAACACTTTCTCATATTGCTCTGAACCCAGTAAATCCTCATAGAACGTGTCAACCTGTTTAACAGAGGTGGCTGGATACAGAAACCCCAATGTCACTTCATTTCATGCTGAGTTAACTGAATATGAATATATTATAATTGTGACACAAGTGCAGGGGGAGTGCTGTGGTTCTGGGGAGGTGATCTGGGATGCTAATAGTCTACAGAACCCCTAACGGCCTTAGCTCGTCTTCATTGCTCCTCTGCTCTTCATATTGCAGGGATGAGCTTGACTCCTGATAAACTTGATGCTTCCATCATTGGACTGTAATGTCAATTATAAATAGGGCTGTTGAACACAATGAGCACCTTGGTGGCACTGTATCCTGTAGAGATGGCGGTGTTTTCAGAACAACTGATATGTAAGGGGGTAGGTAGGATCAGATCAGGGGTATTCAATTAATGAGCCAAATATGAGTCAACATGTTAATTATTAAACAAGAGAAAAAAACAACCAATGCTGCAGTCAAAACATGAGTCTCTGATATGCATATACACCATCTGTTGCTATGTTGGCATCGGCATCCCTCTGCTCACATATTTCACCTAATATTCACAAATGTCAAGACTGCCATATCGTTCTCATTAGTGACAGTTTCTTTTACACAAACAGCACACCAATGAATTGAGTGAAGTTGAGCTGACATGCGCTGACTTGTAATCTTGAACAATGGCGAGTCAGCTTCCCTTACAACTTATTCCCAATAACACCACCCCAGAGAGCTGGATTTTAGCCCCTGCATCACACACTCATTTAAAGAGTACAGGGAGAGACCATATGGGAGGTGATAGCGGGGGTGGGGTTGCTCAGCGGTTTTATTCACCAACAGATGTTGAACCCTTATGGGTGTCTAGATCAAGGGCAGATATTTTCCAGTCTGACAAAATCAGTGGAAATCTGCAGTACATTCAGCTCCTATTACTGCTACTTACACCTCCATGATTTTCAGGTCAAAGGAAGATCAAAATATTTGTTGAAAAAGGGACCTTTTTTTGTGCAGCAAGGCCCTTAGCCCAGGTCTCAGAGAGAGAAGCCATAATACAATGGAGGGGAGGGGACCTGAGCTGTCTCCACTGAAGGTCAGAGGGGAGAGGGCATTAACACAATACAGGTGACATGAATGAATGTGGCCAGAGAATCCAGTATAAGGTCACAGAAGGTGCTTTTCAATGTCAATACTGAAACCCCTGTGAGAGCACGTTTGTTATCACTTAAAACATATCAAGACAAATAATTGTCGATATCATATCAGATGGACTACAAAAGCCAAATATAATACACCTGACCTGATCAGACTGATATTATGGATGTTATATATTATAGCATATCCGTTGCGCAGAGGTTGCATGATAATATCTGCTCAATCCATTCTGAAAGATGGATGCATCTAACAGAACATCAATATCAATGCATTTCTGAATAAAATAAAGCTGTCTCTCTCCTTGCATTGTATCATGAACATTTCAGCAGTAGCTGGATATGTGATGAATTCGGGGCCGTGCACAATGTCAGTGGTAGGGACCGTTCATGTAAATAATGGTACATGAGTAATAGTTCATGACATGCTTAGCCATGCTGTGTAAACAGAGGGTAATGTATGGGTAAAGATGTGTGCAGCTCCTCTGCTTGTGTTATTTGGTGTCAGCAATCATATGTGGGCTAAAGATCTCTTTTGTTCAAACGCAAATCTATATTAATCTATACTACAACATAAAAAAAGCACATTGTGAGTCATTTTTCGGCCTCAGAATCCATTTGCAAAATAAATAAATATTAATGAGCAGATGAGCTGGCTCCCACAGTGAAACACAAACAGCTCCAGCTGTCAGTCCATCTATCAACTCTCCATGTATGTGGTCTGAAGGCTTCACGGCTGTTTGCTCAGGTCCACCCCACTGGCAATTCAATGTAGGGATGAGTTGGCAAATAAATTATTTGCATTCTGTCTGTATGCAGAGTGCCTGTACACATGCCATTCTTGGATGCTCTTCTGGATATAAGACTGCCAAAAGTATTCAGATTTACTCTCTGGAAACAACATATGTAACTCAAACAAAAACCTGCAAATTCATTAGATTCATAATTCATTTCTCAGCTTAAATCAGGATCTATAACATGCACATGCCTGCTTTGGAAAGGAGATCTCTGGGCACAGTTAATTTCTCTCCATGTATCACATACAGGCTGCCGTACCTAAGACAAGTTTTTACATCTTTTTTAATATAGATTTGTTTAACCTAGTTGGCTTGGATATCCGAACCAGCAACCTTTCGGTTACTGGCCCAACGCTCCTAACCGCTAGTCTACCTGCTGCCCTAAATGAATAAATAGAGATAAAAATACAAGCACTAAAAATCTATTTGATGTCTGAATATTATTCTTCCGACACTTTGACAACAAAGGTGAGGGAGCAGTTGGGAGGGCATGTGATGTACTAGGGTAAACCCTGAGAGGAGTAAGGGAGAGGAGGGAAAGGGAAGCTGAGCTGTTTGAGGGATGACCTGCCAGTGTGTCATCAGAGCAGATTTCCGTTTGCCTAGTGGCTATATGACTCTAATTAAGCAGCACATCTTTAAAATGTATCTAGAGCCTCTATTAATCAGTCTCTCTCTCTCTCTCTCTCTCTCTCTCTCTCTCTCTCTCTCTCGCTCTCTCTCTCTCTCGCTCTCTCTCTCTCTCGCTCTCTCTCTCTCTCTCTCTCTCTCTCTCTCTCTCTCTCTCTCTCTCTCTCTCTCTCTCTCTACTTCTATCTCATAGTTTTAATTAAAAGTCCCCTGGAATGTCTGCTCAGTCGTGACATTTGCAGTTTATGAAGTCCCTACACACCTGTCAATTATCTTCCCAGAAAGACATGGGACAAATCACTAGGCAGTCAACCAGCCTGCCAAACTAATCACATCTGCATTCACATCCAGTGGCTGGCACAAGTGGTTATATTTTTATTGCTTTGCTCCTTCTTTCTCTGGAGAATCATTCACATACAGCTGTATAGACTCTGATAGCCACCTGCTTTGCTTATTGTAGCATGACTTTCTTCAATACTTATTATCATAGCTACTTCCTTATCTTCTGCCAGGTATCACACAGAATTAAATATCATACCATTCCCTGTGCTCCTTCCTTTGATGTCGTCTTTTTTTTAAACTGTTTTTTTCTAACCCTAAAGAGACATAAGTTGTCACTCACCCTAAAGAACTCCTTAGTGGAGCCTGAGTCTAGGGTCCCGTAGGCAATCTCTGTCTGCTTGGCCAGGTCCTCAGCACTCTCTATGGGAGACACCATCCTCTCCACTGTGAGGAAGGCAGCCAGGTTGGCCGTGTAGGAGGAGATGATGATGAGGGTAAAGAACCACCAAACACCCCCCACGATTCTGCCCGACAGAGACCTGAGAGAGAGGGAAGGAGGAGGACAGAAGGACGTGAGAGCAGGGTGCTCAATCCTACACACTGACAAAGGGATGGAGGCTGCCATGCCTTTGGAGTCCACTGATTCCTGTTTAGAGTCTGTGTATCTGCAGTCTGGGTATCACACACCACGTATTGACATAAATGCACCGCCTCAGAGCATTGCCACAGAATGATCTTGGATTTATGTCAAATCTCACCCACATACCTCAACGATAATGCTCTTCACACAGAGAAAAACATGGTGTTGCTGTAAGAGATGCTGTACCCGCCTGGTTGCTCTATGATGCTTGCCTGGAGGGCTGTGTTGTGGCTGAATGACACCACACACGAACACAGCAAGCAGAGGTTATTGTGCATCTGCTTCAATGAGGCTGACGATCCCCATTGGCAAGGTAACTACTAACCTTAAGCTTACTGTAGTCTATCACGTAAACTGATACTCCAAGCGGGAGAGTGACATTTACTAAATCGTCTTCATTAAATCCGTGTCATTGACTCTTTGGCATTTTATGGGATCTTCAAATAGTACCAGACAGAAATTAAATCCTAACTCGCCATAGAATGTTTTTTGTTTTTTTCTGGTATTATGTTACAAGAATTCAATTGCTTGACTTTTATTTAGAGGGGACTTTCTCCTACTCACATTGGAGGTGACTACTCAGCTTTCAGTACACAGCCCACTTTAATTCTTGAGTAATGCTTCAAAACAAAAATAATTGTATCATAGAGACAGCAAGGTAAAAATAACTGAGAAAGGAATCCGAACAATCCATGCTTAAGTGTTGATGTCAGAGGACTGTTACCCACCCTATAGCACTGTAGCCATCACTATTCAGGTGAGACTGATGCTCAGCTCTGATCAACATGGCCTGGAACACTCTCTCACTGATCTTCATTCAGATGGACTAGAATGGCCTGACATCCCAGACAAGATGAGGAGGGACAGCTTGAACAATGACAGTCCCCCGAGAAGGAACAAGGGACACACCACAACAGTGATGATGAGTGAATAGATGGACTGATTGAATGAAAAGAGGGGGAGAGGACGTGACTTTTTGGCTATATAAAAAATAATTAAATGAGTCATGAGGTGGGGCCGAATCGAATGCTGTTAAGGTGCTTCATCAGAGTGCAAATGCATCAAAATGTCTTCCACTTTAAATACATTATATGCACCAGGCTGATGACCGTAAAATGGGACATGCAGCAAAAACACGGTAGCCCTCCAAGAGTCATGGGGAATAGGGGAAACTACTCTCGAATGTAATGACCCTGCGCATTTTACAGTCCCCGGCATGGTGGATATAAGTTATTTTATGGATGCGATGCATCACTGCTAGCATGCAGCCTGGAGAGAACAAGTGAAGAATGGTGGTGGTGTGTTTAAAGAGTATGCGAGAGAGATTGCGTGTAAGTGGATGGGATGGGCTGGAGCGCAAAAAAAGCCAAGACCAAACCCCAAAATAACATATATGCACCATGGCATTATGGGAGTTGTAGTGATTATGACCATAAAATGCAGAGGGATGGTACAGTATGTAGATGATAGGATGGCTGAGTTTGAGGTGACAGAACATGGAGTAGATTAACCAACCTTGGCGAGATATCGCATCCTTGCTGCATGAAGGCGCCCAGGGAGAACCACAGGCTATTAAAAATCCCAAAGTCGTTTGGTGGGTCTGGAGGGCTCTGGGGGTCTTTGGCCTCGTCGTTTTCGTCCAGATGCCACTCATAGGGGCTGAAGCGGCTGACCAGGAAGAGCACCACGCTCACGCCGATATAGGCAAACACTATACACATCCAGATCTCATAGGCCAGCGGGTCCAGGAAGGAGAACACGCCCGGCTTTGACTTTTGAGGCTTCTTTATCATAATGGAGATCCCCAGGCTCATAAAAGGCTTAGAGAAGTCTATCACCTCCTCTCGTACCAATGTTATAGTTAGAGGAGCCACTGCTATATCGGCTCTCTGGAAACATGGGAACAGGAGGAGGAGGAGGAGTTAGTGGTTCAAAACAGAGCACAGGCACATCACATCAAACTGCCTGTGTTATCAAAGCCTGACTGACATTCTTTTAAATAGAATGCCAATAAAAATTCCTTGATCAAAATCTAGTCATCAGGCATTTAAAAAAAATAATCTCATTATGGCTATAACATATTTATAATGAAACCAATGAGTAGAGATGAATGGTAAAATGAAATGGTGGATTAGAATGCATGCAATATCAGATATGTTTAAGAAGAAAGTGAGACCCGCCAGTTTAAAATGGGCCAATCTCAGTTAACGTTAGTATTGGCTAATGTCTCTGCCTTAATCCAAAAGAGCCCATTACTCAGTCAGATCCATCAATGAAGTAGAAGGTATGGAAACAGGAGATTGAAGAGCTTATGCAAACAGCCCATGATATTTGAATCAGCCTGGAAAAATCAACTCCTTTATCAGATTGTCTTCAAAGCCTCCTATCCTTATTAGTGAATATCTCAGCTAGGTAATAAATGTTCCCAGTGATAGCGTCTCAGTTCCCAAAGTCACAGCTGGACCGGCCTTGTCTTATAAATATATAAATGCCATACAAGGGCTGGGATTATCTTAGTGAGGGTTAGGCAGAATTCCTGTGAAAAACATAGCTCCCAGCCACTCCTTCTCAATATATCACTTGCTTATTTGCATGTGAATGGCTAATTGATTTTCTGGAGGCTGTATTGTTGATACAGAGAGGTGTCTCAGGGATAATTAATGGTCTATAGGATGTATTGTTGATACAGAGAGGTGTCTCAGGGATAATTAATGGTCTATAGGATGTATTGTTGATACAGAGAGGTGTCTCAGGGATAATTAATGGTCTATAGGATGTATTGTTGATACAGAGAGGTGTCTCAGGGCTAATTAATGGTCTAGAGGATGTATTGTTGATGCAGAGAGGTGTCTCAGGGATAATTAATGGTCTAGAGGATGTATTGTTGATACAGAGAGGTGTCTCAGGGCTAATTAATGGTCTAGAGGATGTATTGTTGATGCAGAGAGGTGTCTCAGGGCTAATTAATGGTCTATAGGATGTATTGTTGATGTAGAGAGGTGTCTCAAGGATAATTAATGGCCTAGAAGATGTATTGTTGATGCAGAGAGGTGTCTCAGGGCTAATTAATGGTCTAGAGGATGTATTGTTGATGCAGAGAGGTGTCTCAGGGATAATTAATGGTCTAGAGGATGTGTTGTTGATGCTGAGAGGTGTCTCAGGGATAATTAATGGTCTATAGGATGTATTGTTGATGCAGAGAGGTGTCTCAGGGATAATTAATGGTCTAGAGGATGTATTGTTGATGCTGAGAGGTGTCTCAGGGATAATTAATGGTCTAGAGGATGTATTGTTGATGCAGAGAGGTGTCTCAGGGATAATTAATGGTCTAGAGGATGTATTGTTGATGCAGAGAGGTGTCTCAGGGATAATTAATGGTCTAGAGGATGTATTGTTGATGCAGAGAGGTGTCTCAGGGATAATTAATGGTCTAGAGGATGTATTGTTGATGCAGAGAGGTGTCTCGGGGATAATTAATGGTCTATAGGATGTATTGTTGATGCAGAGAGGTGTCTCAGGGCTAATTAATGGTCTAGAGGATGTATTGTTGATGCAGAGAGGTGTCTCAGGGATAATTAATGGCCTAGAAGATGTATTGTTGATGCAGAGAGGTGTCTCAGGGCTAATTAATGGTCTAGAGGATGTATTGTTGATGCAGAGAGGTGTCTCAGGGATAATTAATGGTCTAGAGGATGTATTGTTGATGCAGAGAGGTGTCTCAAGGATAATTAATGGCCTAGAAGATGTATTGTTGATGCAGAGAGGTGTCTCAGGGCTTGTACAATGCCTGTCAATTATAACACCTCTCTCTTTCAGCTCTCTGAAGAGACAGGGCTGTCATTTGGCAGAATGGTTGGTAAAATGTTCATTACGACGGGAAAATGCTTTTTCGTGCTAAATGAAGATGCCTTCAAACTGACAAACAAATGTTTTTAATTTTCACTTCACAGTCTGGCTGTCATCTGTCCTTAATTCCATCTGTCCCTTAATGTCATCTGTCCTTAATTCTATCTGTCCCTTAATGTCATCTGTCCCTTAATGTCATCTGTCCCTTAATGTCATCTGTCCCTTAATGTCAACTGTCCTTAATGCCATCTGTCCCTTAATGTCATCTGTCCTTCATGGCATCTGTCCATTCATGTCATATGTCCATTCATGTCATATGTCCCTTCATGTCATTGGTCCCTTAATGTCATCTGTTCCTAAATGTCATCTGTCTCTTAATGTCATCTGTTCCTAAATGTCATCTGTCCCTTAATGAAACATTAACCAGTTGGGGTTTTATGAAAGAAGAAAATGGGCTCATACTTACATGTAGTGAGTGAGTGGTTCATAACATACAGTAATCAATCTTTCAATTAAGATCTGATTTATGGAGATACATATGGAGAAAAGCACACACCCAGTCAGTAGAGGATTGCGGGCCAGATCTGGTTGCTGGGTGGCACATATGGATCAGTGCTGCCACCGTAACAGTAAAAGGCCAGATCTGGTCCGAATGTGGGAGATGCGACCAGGGCGAGGGCAGGCACACTTTGCTTATGAGCCAGCTCTAGCTTGTGATATGTGACCCTAACAAGAACCCGTAGTTGCTGGGCCACTTTTGAATAAATGTGGGCCACATTTACCCTGCTGGGCAAGGTCTGTCCTTAGCATGCAGAAGATCTGATTTAGGTGTGTAAACCAGATCTGGCCCACATACCTCAAGCCAGAGCTGGCCAAGCCCCCGTCCCTGTGATGGTGACAGTGCTTCAGTATGTCGAGACTGTCACTTACCCCATATACCAGTTCACCCACCATCCCGTTCCACGTCTTGGTCTCTGGATCCCTTGCACCATACTTCCCGTCCGCAACTACTGACAGTTTGTATCTTATCCCCACATGTTTTGCAATTTCAGCAGCTAAATCGACACAGTAGCCTTCATATCTGTCATTCCCCTCCAGCGACAAGTAGTTTCGCTTGTACATCACATAAGGAGACTCCTGTTAATTAAACATAATGTTGAGTTTATAGCATGCACACATTCCATTCACAGAGGCCAGTCCTCTTTAACCTACATGCATACATGCATGGATGACACACACACACACACACACACACACACACACACACACACACACACACACACACACACACACACACACACACACACACACACACACACACACACACACACACACACACACACAGACAGACAGGAAATACAAACAGAACAGCATGGACAAGAAGCGCCACATGGAGATGGTCACACTGCATGTGACCACGTGGGGTGTTGACTCGATCCACAGCCAAATGCAGCCAGATAGAGGCGGGGCCCGGCAGGGCCAGTGGGGACAGTAAGGCCTGTGACTGACAGGCTTTAAGGGGGAAGGAGTGGGGCTGGTTCTCTCAGCAGGATTCCTCATGCTAAACCCAGCTATACTCTAAGGAGGTAGGGGCCGGGTGGAGGGTGCATACGCTTTGCATCAGCTTACTAGGACAGGGGCGGGTTGAACAGGGATTGGGAGACTTTCCAGTTCATCAAGTAAATGGCAGTGATTGGCGAGGGATTAAAGTACTGGTAGTTCTTATTGCAACACCATCAACCACATGTCATCGATGAATGTGCTGGGAGGCTGCATCCTCCAACTAATCAAACCAACTCCTGAGCTTATCTTCCATACAGAATACACTGGGAGGAGTTAAAACACGTGCTTGGCTCGTCAAACACTGAGGTGTGGTTGGTTTTCTTTTAGGCTTGGCTCCAAAATCATATGTGCCAGGAACGTAAGGGACGCCAGTGGGTAAAACAATGGTCAATTTCTTTCTTTCTGTGCTGAAGGTTTCTTTTCAAATCTCTGTGTTATTTGGACTGGGCTTCCAAAAGTCAAATACAGCTAATTCTGAAGCAAAATGAGATGACCACTGTCAATCTACAATGTCAACAGACTAACGCATGATCACTATATGAATGGTGTAACGATATTGCTCTCAAAACATTACAATGGTCCTACCATTTCCCTGTGTCTATCAGAAGTAACCTTACTAGTTATGAGTATGATCATGACATGCTTACATCTAGATGATATTGCCTGACTTTCGTATTCTGAATTTGCCTAAGATGAGGACATAATAGGCAGAGTCAGAAAGAAGGCCATCATTTTAAATGTAAGATAAGGCTTACCTTATTTTACATTTAAACAGGACCAATGTTTTCTTACTAACCGCATCCATCATTATTTTTTATTCATCTCTCTGCTTGAACAAAAAAATACCTTATCTATAATATCTCTAACTATCCCTGACCTTTGACCCCTAATATCTCTAGATATTGGAGGAGGCCACAGAGGTTATACTTCAGTACAGAACTCGTAATGGTTGATCCAAAATAGATTTTAACAAGGGGATAAACAAACCAAAGCTTTTTATGTCCTCCTCAAATGGCAGTTATTTTGCATCTCCAACCAAGAGAGAAACAATTTATCATTGCAGGTAGTTTTGTTGTATCTATCCCCGTCATCATTGACCATTTACTTAATGAGTAAGAAACAGGTTTTTACTTACGTACGTATGCACTGAATGTGTATTAGATGAAGTATATAGGCTCTAACTAGTTTCATTACCAAAGCCGTTATTGTGATGTCACTGCTACAACAGGCCACCGTAATATGGAAAATCAAAATGCTTTATCACCCACACGGATACAGTTGAAACACTCTTTGTGAATCGACTGTTTCAACATGTAGTGAGTGGATGGAAAGCAACTCAAAAGAAAATAGTTCTACCCTCCCAGGACAGAATGTAACAATGGACACCTTGACCTTGAGTGGCAGAATTTTTTAGAGGTGGAACATTTAAAATCTGCTTGGAAAGTGTACCATAATAGTAGTGACCACAATCGTTCGGTTTTCCACAGAAGAGGACTCGTTGGTGACCTGCGCATCCACAATAAATACATATTTTTCGTATTCATTCCAGTACCCGGTCTGAAAGTGACAGAAACATCATAGTTATTACAAGAAACAGCCATTTAAAAGACATTTGACATTTGTAAAGCAGTTGGCAGGTGAGCAAGGTGAGCATGTCTGATGAGAGTCTTGGCCTGACAGAGGGTTTCTGATGATGTGTGAGATAAAAAGCCCTGTGCTGGTGCTGTGCTTGGAGATGAAGCTCTAACCTCTGCTACAGATACAGTGTGGGAAAAGAGCATTCAACTCTCAGCTAATCTCCCTCTCAGCACCTTCACTGTCACTGGTCCATTACACAACCATACCATTAGTGCCCATCAAATCCCACTGGGCAAAACTGAATCAATGTTGTTTCCATGTCATTTCAATCCCAACAAATGTATGTGATGAAGTTGAATCAATGTGGAAAACTCATTGGATTGACAAAAAGTTATCAACGTACGGGCATTTCGTCATTTTTTTCACCTAACTTTAAACCTAAATCCAATGAGATGGTGAAATGTTTTGTTGATTTCACGTTGAATTCACATTAGTTGACAACGCAACGTTGAACTGACGTCTGTGCCCAGTGGGATGCTCCTCGCACGCTGCTTGGCAATATTAATTCATGGAACAAAATATGGAATAAATGTGTCTTATTCAGCTATAAGTAATTTCAGTTGCAATTTACAAAGTGAGGGCTTCTGCTCATGTCTAAACATTAAGCGTATGAAGAGCTGCTACTAAAAATGTACATCTGACATCTGCGAACCTATTCAATAACTGCTGAGATTTACAAAATGACTATTCCATTTCCTCTAGCTATCTGTTCTCTTGTTCTTTTGTATTCTGTTCTGTTCCTCTCCTACTGTTCTATTCCACAGTGCTCACTCAGCTTTCACTGCAGATTGCCTCACAGTGTGTGTTGCAGTGGGCCAGATGAGCTGAGCTATGTGGACAGTGTGGGGGCACCTGCTTTCAGTGCCAGATTTTGTGGACACCCCGTCAGATTTCAGAGCCAAAGAGCAACCATGGCGACAGCGTCAGAATCCTAGGCCAGTATGTGTGGGGGGGTAGTGGCTAATATAATTTCACTACTCCTGTCAGCCTTGGCGTATCCCCTCTCTGGCCCCCTTTGCCCCAGGTATGACGGCGCATAAAGGGAGCATGCAGGGCGAGGTCAGCCCCCAGTGTCTGGAGCTAAATCAATAGTGTAGGATCCACTACATGTGAAAGCTGTTAGGTAATCCAGTAAAACAGTCAGCTCTGCCCTGGTCTCTGTTCAGAGCTGTGTGAAGATCACTGTCTACATGGAGGGAATCTGGTTACATGCACACTTATGTTATGGAGTCATGCTAATGTTTAACTACTTAAATATTTCATGTGTAATTACTTGAATATTCATATTTTCAGTCCATATAACTGAGCTAGTTTAACGTGTACTCTCAGTTAGAAAGAAAGAAAGAAAGAAAGAAAGAAAGACAGAAAGAAAGAAGAAAGAAAGCGTATTACTAAAACTGCATACTGTGTACTAATCCTACTACATACTGTTCAGTAAAATTGAAACAACAAATATCAACATTCTAGGCTTATCCATACTGAGAATGCATCCTCTAATGTGCAGTTGTGTTCATTTCCACCATTCATTCATTTTGGTATAGCACATCACCATATCTGATTATCAGCGGTTGTTAAACACGTGGGTAAAAAAACAAACAACTCTTCTATTCCTTAAGTGTGCAGCAAATTCTACTAGATGAAAAGCCAAAATGAGTGTGACATCCTGGCATTTAAAGCACACTCAATTTTCACATCCTATAAAACTTTCACCTACCCCAAATTCCTACCATTTAGAAAGCAAGTATGGGTATTGGGGAACATTTTATTATTCATTGTAATCTGCATGTTGAGCCACTGCTGTTTTCTACTTACCTTCTTGGGCCCCCCTAGTTTCATCTCATACACATCCACGCTGTAGTTGGCTCTCCGACCGAACGAGTCAAACTGGATATTCCCTGTCATACCTTGTACCTGGACCTGCCACGCACACCATGACACAAGGAACCGTAATAACCTTCACAAAACAACCACTTTGTGAAGGTTTGCTAGGAGAATTCAACTAAATAAGTAAGGATAGTCAAGATATTGTCAAAATATCCTACTATATTTTAATGACATGGTAACAGGGGTACACCTGGGTATCTGTGAAGATCCCTCCTACCATTTTTAGTGCTCTCTCTATGTCAATGCCTTGGCTCCAAGGTACGGCTGGGTTGGCCAGGCAGTCCCCAGCGCTCCCCCTCCGGGACACGTCCACCCTCTGCCTCCGCAGGTACCGGAAGGCCTCTGCCAGGACCAGCACGGCATCATGGGTCAGCGCTGACGTGTACTGAAACACAACCACCACAGCAGATCATGACATTACAGAAGCAGTCCAAAGGCTACTTGCTGGTTTGTGTAATGAGCCCACTAACAAATAAAGTACAATGTGAAAAGGGAATAAATGGTGAAAATGAGTCTATCAATGATGAAGTAGGTACAGCAGTAGCTGAACAGCCCACTGTTACTCTGCCTCAAGGTTTGTGTCATTCAGCAGTAATTGGTGATTGGCAGTCTGTTGCTGCCTGATATGCCAAAGCAAGTTCATACTGTTGTACTTTCAAACAGAAAACCATTTTTTCTCTTTGATTTTACTATTGCCTCACTGACAGTTTATCTGGTTAAATTTGACAAAAGGTTTTAAGTAGAATAGTACAGCCTTCCTTTTGACAAGTGAGTGAAAATGTTCTGTCTTTGATACTGCTAAAAAAACACAGATATATGAACAGCTAGGCAGAGAGAAAGGGACAGAAGTAGATATGGGCAGAGAGAAGGACTTGTCGTGCTGTAAACAACATTGACAGCTGTGTGGTACTGTACCTTCAGTGGAGTGCCCTTAGCCTCAGGAAACTCCCTCTCGTCTAGGCGTTCCCAGCGCTGGAGGAATTGTATGACAATTGGGTTCTCTGGGTTGATGATCTGGAAGCCTGTTATATTGGCTCCTCCAGCAAACACCTTGTCCAGGGTCATGTTAGCGAAGCCCTGCAGTGAAACCAGAGGTACCCAACAACATGCAGGCATCAAACAATCTGTCCCCAACAACATGCAGGCATCAAACAATCTGTCCCCAACAACATGCAGGCATCAAACAATCTGTCCCCAACAACATGCAGGCATCAAACAATCTGTCCCCAACAACATGCAGGCATCAAACAATCTGTCCCCAACAACTGGGTTCATCTGTACTGAGAGCTTCACCATTACAGTTGAAAAGGGAATGTGTTAGATATTGTTTTCTGGATAATGGTGCAAGCTAAGCATAAAAAGCTCAAACTTTCTTGTTGGTGCAGATAATGTGGTTTCCTATTTGTTCGTAAAAGTACAGTTTGTTCAAGTTCCAAATCCCATTTTCTCATAAATGTTTGAGAGTGAGAGGAGGGCTGTTGTGTTGTGCTACTCTACTCACCAGGTTAGCCAGGATGTAGTGGTAGCCTCTGCTGTTCTTCCCCAGGGTTACTACCTGCAGGAGAGGGAAACAACAGCACAGTTAGAAGAGGCATCAAATGACATCACATCACATACTCTATTAATCTACTGTTCCAAGAAGACACAATGGAACCTGAAAGCATTAGTTCTCAGTAGTAGAGCGTAGATCCACTTGGTCAAAGTTGTAGGTCTCCATCGATTTGCACTAATGAGAAAATATAGTGCACCTTCACCATCCCCATCAGTGACATTTGTTGAGCAGCAGAAACCACACAGACTCAACTGTCATCTTTCAGTTGAAAAACAAACAAACAAACCAGAATAATTGGCTTTCCTAAATAATGTTCCTTGGGTAATGTATATGAGTGTGTTTCTCTAACAGGGTCTGGGTATGTGTTTGCATGTGTGTGTGTCGGAGTGCTTGGGTGTTCTGGTGTGTGTGTGTGTTCGTGTGTGTGTGTGTGTGTGTGTGCGTGGGTGAGACTTGTGCTGCGATGACAATGCTTGTTCCTTTGCATTACTATCAGTGTGTAGAATAAGGTCAGGATTTAAGGAGCGCAGAAAAATTCCCCTTTCATAACACAACTGCCTTCTCAAACGAAAAGTGCTCTCTGCCATTTTCTGCTGTAGCTGTATATGCCACAGGGCTGTATTATAGATTTAATTAGGACCAAAACTGTTCTCTCCCAGTGATAGCAGTCAGGCAGGCATGAACAACCAACGCTAGCTGTTGTGTTTACTCTAATGACTAGTTCAGGCTTAGTTACCGCACCAAAGTTACTCCCAGACACAGTGCCTTCATAAAGTGTTCAAACCCCTTGACTTTTTCCACATTTTGTTACGTTACAGCCTCAATCTACACACAATACCCCATAATGACAAAGTGAAAACAGGTTTTTAGACATTTTTTGCAAATGTATTAAACATACAAAACAGAATGCCTTATGTACATACTGTAGGTATTCAGACCCTTTGCTATGAGACACGAAATTGAGCTCAGCTGCATCCTGTTTCCATTGATCATCCTTGAAATGTTTCTACAACTTGATTAGAGTCCACCTGTGGTAAATTCAATTGATTGGACATGATTTGGAAAGGCACACACCTGTCTATATAAGGCCCCACAGTTGACAGTGCATGTCAGAGCAAAAACCAAGCCATGAGGTCGAAGGAATTGTCCATAGAGCTCCGAGACAGGATTGTGTCAAGGCACAGATCTGGGGAAGGGTACCAAAACATTTCTGAAACATTGAAGGTCCCCAAGAACACAGTGGACTCCATCATTCTTAAATGGAAGAAGTTTGGAACCACCAAGACTCTTCCTAGAGCTGGCCGCCCAGCCATACTGAGCAATTGGGGGAGAAGGGCCTTGGTCAGGGAGGTGACAACGAACGCGATGGTCACTCTGACAGAGCTCTAGAGTTCCTCTGTGGAGATGGGAGAACCTTTCAGAAGGACAACCATCTCTGCAGCACTCCACCAATCAGGCCAGACGGAAGCCACTCCTCAGTAAAAGGCACATGACAGCCCACTTGAAGTTTGCCAAAAAGCAGCTAAAGACTCTCAGACCATGAGAAACAAGATTCTCTGGTCTGATGAAACCAAGACTGAACTTTGGCCTGAATGCCAAGCGTTGTGTCTGTCGAAAACCTGGCACCATCCCTACAGTGAAGCATGCTGGTGGCAGCATCATCATGCTGTTGGGATGTATTTCAGTGGCAGGGACTGGTCAGGATTGAGGCAAAGATGAATGAAGCAAAGTACAGAGAGATCCTTGATGAAAACCTGATCCTGATCCGGACCTCAAACTGGAGCAAAGGTTCACCTTCCAACAGGACAACGACCCTAAACACACAGTAAAGACAACGCAAGACTGGCTTCGGGACAAGTCTCTGAATGTCCTTGAGTGGCCAGACTGGAACCCAAACGAAAATCTCTGGAGAGACCTAAAAAAAATATATAGCTGAGCAGCAACACTCCCCATCCAACCTGACAGAGCTTGAGAGGATCTGCAGAGAAGAATGGGAAAAACGGCCAAATACAGGTGTGCCAAGCTTGCAGCATCATAACCAAGAAGACTCGAGGCTGTAATCGCTGCCAAAGGTGCTTCAACAAGTACTGAGTAAAGGGTCTGAATAATTAGATAAATGTCATATTTCTGTTTTTTTTTTCTTTTATAAATTAGCAAACGTTTCTAAAAACTTGTTTTTTCTTTGTCATTATGGGGTATTGTGTGTAGATTGATGAGGGGGGAAAAAACGATTTAATACATTTTAGAATAAGGCTGTAACCTAACAAACTGTGGAAAAAGTCAAGGGCTCTGAATACTTTCCGAAGGCACTGTAGGTTACCAAACTTTTAACTCCCTGGCAGAATGGAACAGAGTAGAACAACAAGGTGCTTTCATCATGGAGATACATACAGCACAGTACTGAGAGGGTGGAGAAAGGGAGTTCATTTTTATTTCATTTTCACTGTCTTTTTAGACTTCCACCCCCACAGTTTGGACAAGGATAATCTCTACGTGCCAGCCACTGCAACTCTATTGAATATCAAACATCCAGTGTTATGTAGGAGAGAATTTTACAAATTGTAGTTTGAGAAAATTCCTATGAATTCCAATAAGGAACTGGTGGTAAAGTTACGGTATGTTTCATTTGACCTTTGAATAACACCCAATATGGATAATTATTATTGAAAGAGTATCAAGGCAAGGACAGACAATGTGGTGCGTTGCATCGCTTATTCAATTTTCATTATCTCCTCCACCTCCCTCAATGTCACTGAGGGCTGTATTGTTAGATGTAACAAAAGAAACAACGTGGGATTAGGACAGTCTGCCTCAGAAGTGTTTTATCACATATAAGGAAATCTTCACAAATTACCCACAAGTCTCCATCTGTAATGGCATCCATCTGCCCGTTGTGACTGTCATTCAGACAGCATCCAGTCAGTCCTTTCATTCACACCTCTACCCTTCAACCTTAGTCCCTTTAATATGTCCTTGTGAGAGAGAACATCCTTCATCCTCCAAGGTTACAGCTCAGTCCCTCTCTCTATCCTCCCCATCCACTTTCCACACTGAATCCCATTACCATGGGAGGCGGTGCTCAATGATTTCATTGTGTTTGACATTTTCAGCCTCCACCGGTAATCCCTCCCTCAGGTTCTGCCTGCTCCCCCAAATTTCTCCTCTCTCAGAGGGAGGATATTTGCGGAACTGGAAGTTCTTCCTGACTTCCAGGTTCCCAATGTGCGTGATAGGGTAATAACACCTGTAATGGCTTTCATAGTCATTTGACTGCCATGTAGGAAGACACAGAGATACCGACAGGCTGCTTGACAGTGGGACTCTGTCTGCAGTGGAGGATCTGATCTCATATGCAAAACCAACCTGCCTCTCATCATCTTTGCTTGCTTGCTTGCTTGCTGGCTGGCTGGCTGGCAGGCAGGCAGGCAGGCAGGCGGGCGGGCGTGCGGGCGGGCAGGCAGGCAGGCAGGCAGGGCACCATGCGTGAGAAAGTATGCATAATCAAAAATATCAATTAATAAAGAACAGGGAACAAAAAGCCCCATGTGAGAGGGAAGGAGCCACGGTGGTCCAAGTGTGACAACACAGCAAGCACATAATGAAGCTGCAGCGCCTGGAGCCAGCAGCTAATATTCTCCTCTGAAGAGTCACAGAAAGAAAGGATCGGGCCAACTGCATCACACAGTAAAACACAGGCCACTCGCTTATATGCAGGCCTCTAAAAATGTGCCACTTGAAAAGTTATTTTTGGCTCAAATATTGAAGTCTGTTTCATTCGAAGTAATTCAGGAGTAACTTAATATTGCGCTGTGATCTGAAATGCAGAAAGCTGGAATATCTGAGGTCCTCTGTGCTGGTTCTCTGTTGAAGAGATGTATGACTATGCAAATCCAATTTCAGTCCTTGCTAATGAAAAGTCACTCTTCTCTGTGTGTGTGTGTGTATGTGTGTGTGTGTGTGTGTGTGTGTGTGTGCCTACGCGCAAGCACACACGCAAGTAGGGCAAGTTGAGGTATTTCAGTGACTCATACGGATTACCATTCAAAGGAGGCCAGTTCCAGTCTAGGAGACATAATTGCTGTATATGAAGACAGTATGCATAATAGCTTGTGGATGCATAACGTGCTGTCTTATACGTCTTGTTCTCTAGGCCAGAAAATATCAAATAAAAATAAAGCATGTGATGTGTGCATAACAAATATTTATAGGATCCTGGAGCTCCAGTTTCCTGCTTCCCCTGCGATGATAATATGTATAGTTTGCACCTAAAACAGACAGTTGGGAACGTTTGTGGGGTCATCCCTCAATTCTCAGTCACATCAGTTCACTTCCTGATCTGAACCAGTCTCTATTGTTATTGACCTGGTTGGTTGGTCAGGGGCTAGGTGGGCCAGGCCAGTGTGTTCTAGACAAATAGAATGTCACTCTATTCTATTTCTAAGGTTCCAGCTCCCTAGTCAGTGGTGGACAGCTCACCATTATTCCCTTTGGGGATGGAAATACTCTTCAAAGGCCTAGTGAAAAAAAATAACTTTCAAACAGTCTAGACCCTATCCAAATGGACAATTGGAGAGTGAGAGAGGAGCTCCAGTATCGACTGCATTGATTGGTTCCTCCATTTTTTATGAACAATAAATGCAATAGATAGCCTGGGTGCCAAAAAAGGAATGCTCATAGTTATTGTCCTCTTAACAAATCAGCCTCAAATATTAGCCAGTGATGTGTGGTCAATGTGTGGTCAATGTGTGATGCATTACATTCATTGAGGATGAATCTTATGGTTTGTGGAGCAACAGGCTAACCAGAGGGAGCCACTCCCTCTCTGAAAGTCCATCCATCCCAGTGGGACCATATGTCAGCTGTTAGCTGTGTCTGCAGCCGGAGCCAGAGGGTGGAGCATTCATATCATGGTCAGGAGAAAACAGCTACAGATGTACGCTCTTAATTTGATCACCCTGTTGCAGTTAAACAATCAAGCAATGAAGGAAATTAAAAAGGCTTCTGAAGTTTGTAATTTCCATGTAAAAATGTATCAACCCTTACAAAAATTCCATGAATTAAATTCCACATAGCAATTCATATTTCCTGTTGCTGCAGGATATTATGGTCCTACATCTGTAGACATTTAGTCAATTCCCTTTGTGATTAAAAAACAGGACGATTGATAATAAATAATTCTTACTCTTCAAAAGGCATAATACATCATCACTAAGAAAAACAAAAAATCTATGAAGATGAACCTAAGATTCCAGACTGAAACGCACTAGTTCTTCATGACATCCTTAACATTCAAATTGAGTAGTTGGCACGATGGCCAGCACGCAAGGAAGATTTGATTCTGGGTGATGAGATTAGACACACTAACTATTAACATTCAGATGAAGTTCTAGCTGAAATGTGGTGCTGTATTCCTCTGCAGTAGAAGTTATAAACCAGCCTATCAGTCTGTCTGGGAGAGAGAGGGCTTTCTGTCTTTCCTGGCCATTGTGTAAGTTATCTTCATCTCTTCTCTCCTCCCTATTGTGCTGTTCTGTACTGGGCTGTGCTGCTGCTGGACCATTAGCCTAAGTATTCCTAGGGGAATCTGTTGTAATTAAGCAGGCTGGAGCCGCGGCTCTGTGCAGGGCTTCATCTATACCCCGGTGTCTTCCAAAGGATTTGGCTACCTTAAAAGCATCCCCACTGAAGGAGCCTTTTCTTTGCTGTAGCTGTATTAGAGTCACTTGTCATCCAACTCCTTCAGAATGGGAACTGGCATCTCTAGGTTTCAAATCCTCCCCTTTCCCCTTCTACTTAAACCTCTTTCTTTGCTTAATTAACGGG
Source organism: Oncorhynchus mykiss (assembly GCF_013265735.2). NCBI lineage: Eukaryota > Metazoa > Chordata > Actinopteri > Salmoniformes > Salmonidae > Oncorhynchus > Oncorhynchus mykiss. The sequence continues at coordinate 35,955,158 of NC_048574.1, read as the reverse complement.
TAAAACAATTCAGCAGGAAAGGGTCATAGAAATGTGCATTAATAATACTACAACTACAGTACCACTACAAAGACAGTGTATCACGTCATACCGCTGACACTGATATCTATGTAAAACAACCCATTTAGCAATGCGGTAATTCACACACAGCCAGGTTCCCTCTACAAGCTCCCATTTCCCCCACCAGCAGAATCCAGCTCATCTTCCATCCTCTCCCTCTTCTCCTCCTCTCCTCTGTGGGTGTGGGATTCTAGTCCACCAGTGGGCATTATACCATTTCTCCTACTCCATCACCCAGCAGAACTCAGCACAGCAGAGGGAGGCTACATGCATTGCTCCATTCCCACCAGCATTCTATTCTCTCTCTCTCTCTCTCTCTCTCTCTCTCTCTTGCTCTCTCTCGCTCTCTCTCACTCGCTCTCTCTCTCCATCCACTTTAGTCTCTAGTCTACCCACTCTCCCTCTCTCTTTTTTTCTCCTGTGGTAAACTGGTCCTGTGGCCAGGATTACACATGTGTCGCTTTATAATTTATGAGCAGCTTGTGGGAGTGAGGTCTCTCCCAAGACCCATCCATTCATGCCTGGGCCTATTCTTTAGTGAGAGGATGAGCAGGTTGATACCTTGCATATGGTGAGAGAGCCTGCAGGGCAGGGCAAGCTCCCAGACCCCACAAATCAACACATACAGAACCTCAGCCCAGCACACCCTCTGGTCTGTCTAGCACCAAACTACCACACTGAGAGAAACTATAATGAGTAACGACTATATGATTGAATAGGAGGAGCCACTGTGCCAGGCATGCTTTTTGAATTACAAGGCATTGGGTTCATATTGAGAGATAGGGAGCCCTCCTCTCTGTGCATCTCTCAGATACTGTGCCTTCAGTGCTGCACACAACTCGAGGAATACAGTACAAAATGGCTGCTGGATTCTGTTGGCTTCTCCTTATCCCATCCAGCCCAGTGCATCGTTGAGTGATTATGGTTGTGTTGAGGCTCATGCCTGCCTTTGTGTGAGATCTTCCCTCAGGCTAGGAGGCTAGGGCTATTTTTAGCAGTCTGATTGTATGCTGTTATTGGACGGCGTGTGTCCTACTTACACTGGGAGCCGCTGATATTAAAGCAAAGTGTTGATGTGACGACCCACATAATGAATCGTCCTGGAGAGATGCAGACTCAGTGCCCTGCCGGTCTCAAACACCAGAGCCACCGCTGGCTTGAACATTCACACTGGGACTATGGCTGTCAGGACTCAGAAAGCAGAAATATCACACTTATAATTGGTTGACGTTAAACAGAATGACCATATTGGTATTTGTAGGACAGCTCAGAATGAATAAGCTGAATTCTTCTAACACATGTCCAGAACTCAACCTCCCACATTAGTCAGGACAGGTATACATTTATCCTGACCTGCATGAGAAAGTGATATCCTGTCACTTTTAGATACATCCTTCAAGGTCAAGTGGCAATGACCACAAATCTGTCTGAAAGGTCACAGTAACACTCTTTAGCGCATCATAATGAAGGACCGTTATATGAGAGCCAGCGGCCTGTACGCACATACACACACCTCAGCAGAGGACAAGAAGGTCAGCGTTCAGCCATGATTAATGATGAATATGCGGTCTTAACACACACACACACACACACACACACACACACACACACACACACACACACACACACACACACACACACACACCATCATATGAACCTTGTTTCACCCTAGCATGGGTGCATGGGTGAAACAAACAGTGTCATTATGAAGAGCGGAAGTCCTGTGTGGATTGAAGGTCCTGGGAGCCAGTCAGTCAATCCCATTCCTTTATGAAAAAACCTAAAGCATTTAGTTACAGTTGGGAATTACATCACTAATTAATCAAACTTTGTATATCAGCATTAAATGTCATCCTGAGTGTAACAAGCAAAAAAAATAAAACAACTGGGATTAAATTAAATTCTTGACAATAGCATTAGTGAACCCATTCCAAGCTTGTGCACAGCAGACATAAACAAATACATACAAATCAACACTAATGGCCAACTCAGTGGCTGATCACCTAGGAAACGGGGAACCATTGTTAATAGTAGCTGTTATTCCTAAGTGAAAATGTAGCCCAAGAGTCGACCTCAAACAAGAACCAACAAGCTTTCATTGAGTTTTCCCTGTGTTTTTGTTATGTTGCACCATAACCCCCTTAAAGAGAGAATGTCCCCTCTGTTTGTGGTGTGTGAGGTTATTACAAGGCTCTAAGTAAGGGGTTTAGCCTTACTGCCCTGTTAAATGTTTTTGAGGGTAATGGAAAAGCCCTGGTAAATGTCTTAGATGCTAATAATGGAAAAGGAATAAGAAGTACAAAGCTGAAGAGGCCAGGAGAGGTCCCTACAAATGGAAATGGGACTTTCAGAGGTGTTGAAGGAATGGAGGCAGACTGAATGGCAGATTGAGGCTACTAAAAGGTTTCTTTGAAAGGATGGAACACAGCCAGAGAGCTACGTGGGTGAATCAGACTCTCTTGAATAAAGTCCTCTTTGTATTTGAAAACAAACAAGAAGTGCACAACCAAACTTTTAATAATCTTTTGTAGAATCAAGATTATCAAGATTAAATTCATGCACAATACATAACTAAATAAGTGATGTTGTCACCTAAGATCCATAGCTCATGAAATGTGTGTGTGTGTGATAATTCTTCCCATAGGTATAAGAGTATAAATATGATAGCAAACCTTGGTTGGGTATTCATTCAGTTGATCCACAAGCACCAAATACAACCAAACTCGGGTTGCAATGCAATTAGCTCTTACATCAGTCTTCAGGTTTCAGGTAAGGTAACTCATCATCCAAGTGGAGTTCAACGAACCCCCCCAGTTACTGCAGCAGTGTATTAGTGTTAAACCCCACTGTACTGTACCTGGTCCAGGATGGCATTGATTCTTCCCACTTCACAGTCGATGAGGAAGCGTTTCTCCTGCCTACGGTCCATCTCCTCTATGATGCGTTTGTACTCTGTAGGGTCCACTATGCTGCCCACCGACCGGGCCGTAACCTGCCAGTTATTGGCCACCGCTGACTCCATGATGGCCTGGAGGATAGAGAAACCTGGAGTGGAGAGAGAGGGGATCAGTCACATACTGTAGAATGGTGAAAGGTGGCATTGTGGTTTGCAGAGAACAGTGAACTTCATCAAATCATTTCACAGTTACTGTAAAGTCAAAATAGAAAGCTCTTTGAAAAGCACTTTTTGGCACAGCATTTCACATTGTGTCATAGCCAGTTTAAAAACAAAACTAATTGAGGTCATTTTCTGCTGGTTCTGTTAATGACTTTTTCTTAAACAACCAGTGGAGGGCATGAACATTTCATGTGAATGATTTCTGTCCACTGGAATGGTATCATTACGTCATAAAAACAACCACAATAGTCTCTGAGCCCATGATAAAAAAAAATCCCAAAAGGCCAGCCCTGTCAATATCACATTTCATGGGTCAGCTAAATGGTACAGTAGGCATGCCAAATGAAAAAAAAATAGCTTATAGCTTCAAAGACAGCCAACTAGTAATTCTATTATGGAATTGTTTTGATGGGAGTGACAGAGGTTAGCAGAAATACTACATGCATTGTGCCAAGAAGCATTGGAGGGACATTTTAATTGAATAGGATTTCATTTCAACTCCCAATGTCTCCGCTGACACATTGTGTAATGACTGAATTAATATGATTTAAAATTCAAATTGTGAAGTACATCATGTCAATGATATTGTCCCTCCAACTTATAGGTCAAAATGGATCTCTCAGTCCTCTAGGGCTGATGAACAAACCTAATTTAAACAGTCTAAATGGGGCCTGGCCAGTGACACAGTGATAACCAGGACATGTTTCCTTTTCAGGAGATCAATGCATCGTCTATTATGCCAACTCAAGGTCAAAAGCTATAAATATAGACGAAGTAGAAATGCGGGCGTGAAATGGAGGTTATGCTGCGAGACAAGAGTAGCACCCCTTTACAGCCTTATCGAAATATGAATGTTATTTAATAACCACAATGAATAATGATGTGCTACCACTGGATTATTTATTCATAGCAATATACAACCCTAGAATAGGGTAATGAAAGAAAGCATGGATGGACAAAATCAATCAGACATTTGCATAGTCCCATTATCTGGCAGGAAAACGTGTATTAATTTCAGCGATGGTGGAAATGTGTGGTGGCAGTAGCTCATTATGTGGTAGGCTGTAAGTAATAGACAGAGAAAATGGTGCGGTTGGGAAAAGCTTTTTTTCTTCTCCTTCATCCCAGTACGAGAGCCAGCATGCTAGTCGGCTTGGCTAAATGGATAGAGCCAACATGCTAGTCGGCTTGGCTAAATGGGTAGAGGCAACATGCTAGTCGGCTTGGCTAAATGGGTAGAGGGAACATGCTAGTCGGCTTGGCTAAATGGGTAGAGGCAACATGCTAGTCGGCTTGGCTAAATGGGCAGAGGCAACATGCTAGTCGGCTTGGCTAAACAGGCAGAGGCAACATGCAGGTCGGCTTGGCTAAATGGGCAGAGGCAACATGCTGGTCGGCTTGGCTAAATGGGCAGAGGCAACATGCTAGTCGGCTTGGCTAAATGGGCAGAGGCAACATGATAGTCGGCTTGGCTAAATGGGCAGAGGCAACATGCTAGTCGGCTTGGCTAAATGGGCAGAGCCAGCATGCTAGTCGGCTAGGCTAAATGGGCAGAGGGAACATGCTAGTCGGCTTGGCTAAATGGGCAGAGGCAGCATGCTAGTCGGATTGGCTAAATGGGCAGAGGCAGCATGCTAGTCGCCCTGGCCTAAATGGGCAGAGCCAAATGCAAGTCGGCTTGGCTAAATGGGCAGAGCCAGCATGCTAGTCGGCTTGGTTAAATGGGCAGAGGCAACATGCTAGTCGGCTAGGCTAAATGGGCAGAAGCAACATGCTAGTCGGCTTGGCTTTCCTCTTAGAGCTGAGGATAAAATCGCTGATTCAATAAAATGAAGAATATTATTACTGATGCTGAACCAATCCGTGTATATTATGCTAATGTAAATGCGGTCTGTGCAGTGCACCACAGAACAGGGGAAGAAAACACCCTGTCTCACTTTGACAGCCCAGTCTAAAGACACCTGTAGACTAACACACCTCACAGCACCTCTACTAACAGCCAGCCATCACAACTTCAGCATATTACTTTCCATGTGAATGTGACATTTTTATTCATGTCAAATGGAGAAAGCATGTTATGAGTGTTCATGAATACTTTAAACAGGATAGAATGCTGGCCGTAGGCACCGTAAGTGGGTCTACTATATGCATAGATATATAGCGCTGTAAACTGAAGTGCTACCATAGACTAGCTAGCTAGAGCACATAAGAATCCCGAGCCCAGCCACAGACTCAGCCATCCACTCTCCTCTCCTCTACCTACTCTCCTCTACCTAAGTGACCTTCACACAGCAGAACACTGCAGAAGGCTGTCCAACCAGGCTTGGCCTTTTATAAGACAGGCGGCTGTGAAGAACTGAGCATGGCTACATCATCATCGCCCACTCAGGTGGAGACTGGAGGAGCAGTGAGGAGCAGGAATAGCTATTTATGCTGATATTCTGATAGTCTGATATTTCCAAAGGGGCTTCATGCGTCTGGCGTATCGCAGCGCAGTGTGAATGACAGTCAGATGTAAGATAAAACCAAGGAGCTGACCCCTGGATGAAAGGACATTGTAAAAGCACCATCAGGGCATACTGAATAACACAGCACTTTTATCATCCATCGCCATAGCATGTTAAGAGAGAAAAAAAGACTCCAGTCTATGTCTGATAGCAGCACAGAGGAAATTAAAAAGCAAATGCTGAAATACGAGGAGTTTTTTCTGCAGCATGCCTGAGACTTGATATTGAATAGAGTAAGCTGGGTAATGCCTGATATTTTAAGCATGTTACCAGGTGCTTATGAAGAAAAAGGATTTGGGAGGATTTAGAAATGATTCCCTCATAAGTTTTATTGTGTATCCATTTCCTGCCTATAAGCTGATTTGGAAGTTTTGGGATTCAGATGTTATTGTGTACATCTCAATGTTAAACGTGTTGTGAACGTTGACAAGTTAAAATACTGAAGAGATGAAAAAGAAATTAGCAAAAATTCGGACAGAAAATATAAACAGGGGATGAACTGTAATTCAAAACACTTTGACTTTCATTTCAATGTGATAGGAAAATGTCATGGCATTACAATGTGAAAAGAAGAACAATTTTGGACATTGGCATAGCCTGTCTGCTGTGTGTAAAATGAAGATATTGTCACTCTGTGGGGCAAACAACAAAGTGAGTAAATGTTGGTTCAAGGTTTTTAGTCGACATTGTAAACAGATGACACATATCACAAAAGTCAGAGGGCAGGGCAACCATCAAGCAATTTTTTAAAAAACTGTCAATTATACACTTCCAGACCATAATAAGAAACCGGTTATGGGAAAGGAAGCAAAAACCGGAAAATAACTAAATTATTAGAGGACTAAAATCCGAACTGGAAACGAAAGTGATCTATATTGTTCCGGAACAGAACTGTTATTTTAAAAGCACGAGAACCGATTAATAACGTTATTTTACGTTCTGGGCATTCTTTTTCAGTCCCACAAAAATCGTAACAAAGCACATATGCAAAGCCCTCACTCTGTCACTCAGAAACGGATTCAAGCGTCTGCCTGCCAGCTGGAAATCTTTACCAGTGGGTGTGCGTGTGAGTAGGCTACCTGCCCCTCCCCTCTGAACCATAGCCTCCTGAGGACGTTAAAAGCGTCATTCAGAAATTAGGGAGAGATGTTTAATTACAGAAGAATGGATAAACCTTTTCAAAGCTAGTTAAGAATACTATACAACTCGGCAGTTCAGAGACTTTCCAAGTTAGAAGCCGCTCCTCCGTAGGTACAATTCTGTGGGCCCAATTCAGATAATGCAAGATGACTGGCAGCACAGTGTGTGTTTGTCTTTCATTGTGATTAAACCATGCTGTTACCGCAAAATACAATTTGCTCTAGACGACGTTCCTATATAGTGTAACGACCCTGGGTTTAAAAGCGCGGATATCAACTCTGCCGCTCGAGCATGCTTTTGGGGCACAGTCGATAGCGCGCTGGACTCCGGGTTAGAAGGTCAGGGGTTCAACGCCTGCTCCCTGCCCGTTTCATTACAATAGATTCAATCGCTTACCTGCTCCATAGCAAACTGCTCTATCCACACTGATTGGTTAATTCATTTAATGGCTGGAACAGTGGAACTGATTGTAGTACATTTCTTTAAAACATTTGATACATATTTGTGTGGAAATTAGTCCCAGATACAGAACTCAGGGATGACACCTTCATTTAAATCAAGTTCTCAACACTGGATGTCTATAATTTGAACTACTCTGACATGACAGACACTCTATTCAAGTGCAATATCTGACTTCCTGTAAGATGATGCAGTAAAGATGGAAGTCTGAAAAGCTCAAAGAATCTCTGTCTGATGCATGATACTCAATTGAACCAATTGTTGTCTGAGAGAAAAAACATAAATACACTATTTGATCTTTGAAATCTAGACATAGTGAATGAACGAACAAGGAACGTTCAAACCATAATTTTAATGGTGGGGATGTTGACTGGAAAATAAGACTTCTTGGCTCTTCACACAAGTCTCATTTACATTTCTTCATATGAGCACAATTCCCTGGCTCAGTGTGGAGGGTCAAAATGATTATGCAGAAAACAGAGAACATTTCTAATTTCTTTAAAAGAACAATTACAAACCCTGATACTTGTCAGTGTCCATTATCATAATTGGTCTACTTGAGTAGAGTAAAACGTGTACATTTTCCTGACGCTTCTTGTCTATTTCTCTTGCTATACATTTTCTTCTTCTTTGGATCCTTTTACAGTCGGTGAAAGCTATGTTTACAGTATTAAATTTTTTTAAAAACATTTTTACGAAGAATATGTAAGAATTAAAGGCTATTACTTACCATTTAAAATATACAGTTATAAACAAAATAGACTACATCTGAGACAGCACAAGCTCAAAGCAGTGTGATTTGAATGCCGTCCTTGTGGGAAAGATGGATAGAGAGCAGTCTTACTGTAGGTGGTAAGCAGTATCAAATCAAATCCAATTTTATTGGTCACATACACGTGATTAGCAGATGTTATTGCGGGTGTAGCGAAATGCTTGTGTTTCTAGCTCTGACAGTGCAGTAATATCTAACAAGTAATATCTAATAAATTACACAACATATACCCAATACACACAAATCTAAGTGGGAATGAATTAAGACTATATACATATATGGACAAGCGATGTCAGAGCGGAAGGAATAAGATACAGTAGAATAGTATAGAAAACAATATATACATATGAGATGAGTAATTCCAGATATGTAAACATTATTTAACAACTTGAAAGGTGCCCAGAGTAAATAGCCTGCTCCTCGGTCCCAGTTGCTAATATATGCATAGTATTATTAGTATTGGATAGAAAACACTCTGAACTTTCTAAAATTGTTTGAATGATGCCTGTGAGTATTACAGAACTCATATGGCAGGCAAAAACCTGAGAAGAAATCCAAACAGGAAGTGGGAAATCTGAGGTTGGTCGATTTTCAACCCAGCCCCTATTGAATACACAGTGGGATATAGATAAAGTTGCACTTCCTAGGGCTTCCACTAGATGTCAACCGTCTTTAGAAACTTGAATGAGGCTTCTACTGTGTTGTGGAGCCGGATGGGAGCTGTTTGAGTCAGTGGTCTGGCAGAGAGCCAGGTCCTAGTCACACGCATTTCACATGATACCGAGCTGCATTCCATGGCTTCTCTACAGACATAAGAATTCTCCGGTTGGAACTTTATTGAAGATTTATGATAACAACATTCTAAAGATTGATTCTATGCTTAGTGTGACAAGTTTCTTCGACCTGTAATATAACCTTTTTAAGTTTTCGTCCGACGTTCGTATGGACCTGCACGAGCGTTTGGATTTGTGTACTAAACTGTTTGTGTACTAAACTACACTGTTTATATTCTGCCATATTCCCAGTCATCTTGCCATGGTTAAATGTAATGGTTTGTGCTTTCAGTTTCGCGCGAATGCTACCATCTATCCACGGTTTCTGGTTAGGGTAGGTTTTAATAGTCACAGTGGGTACTACATCTCCTATACACTTCCTTATCAACTCTGTCACCATATCTGTGTATGCCGATTATTTTCGCAAGCTACCCGGAACATATCCCAGTCCACGTGATCAAAACAATCCTGAAGCGTGGATTCTGATTGGTCAGACCAGCGTTGAATAGTTCTTAGCACAGGTACCTCCTGTTTAAGTTTCTGCCAATAGGAAGGGAGGAGCAAGATGGAGTCGTGGTCAGATTTGCCAAAAGGAGGGTGGGGGACTTGAGCTCCTGTGTGTTCCTAGAATTACACCATGAGTCGTTATTCATGAAATACACCCCTCCGCCCTTCTGCTTCCCGGAGAGATATTTATTCCTGTCTGCACGATGTACTGAGAATCCTGCTGGCTTTATTGACCATGTTTCCGTGAAAAAAAGTATGTTACAGGCCCTGATGTCTCTCTGGAAAGAAATCCTTGCTCTAAGCTCATCAACTTTGTTATCCAAAGACTGAACATTAGAGAGTAATATACTCGGAAGCGGTGGGTGGTGTGCGCGCCTCCTAAGTCAAACCAGCAGGCCGCCTCGAGTGCCTTTCTTCCGCTGGGGAGAGTGAACAAAGGATCTGCTCCAGGCAAGTCGTATTCCTGGTCGTAATGCTGGTAGTTCTGGTGAGTTACCTCCGCTCTAATATCCAATAGTTCTTCCCGGCTATATGTAATGACTCAAAACATTTCCTGAGCTAAAAATGAAAAAAGAAATAGTACATAAAAAAACAAAATACTGCAAAGTTTCCTAAGAGCTAGTCGCGATGCTATCATCTCCATCGGCGCCATCATACCGGCTAGTGTGTAGTGAGGTTATGACAGTGTTTTGTCTCAGTTGGAGGGCTCTAAAGTGTGACCATGTGGCTAAACATTTTGGTGTGCAACCAATACCTTTATTTTAGGAGCACCATGAGGCAAAAAAATTATCCAATAAAAAAAAGTAAAGGCGTAACAATATTTAGTCGCAACACTCTTCTCTTCACTGCTCAAACAAGAAAGGCTGATACATTGATTACAAATCATAACGAAGGTTAATGGCAGGTTAACTCCAGTTATATGAGTAGAGCGGAGCCTCATAGGGGGGCATCCCATTGGTTTACACTGCTACCAAGACAGCATCGCCTGAGAAAATGTATTATGCCCGCACCTTCAGCCAAAGATGATTTCAGTGACTGGCTCAGCTAACGTTAGCAAGTTAACATTAATGTAGGACAAATTTATGCTAGCTGTTGTGCCCATAATTAAAATTCAAGTCAAACACTCAAATACTGCTCAATGAAGCACAATAATCCTTAGCTAGATGTAAAATTGGGCCCACTGGGCACAGGCAATACAGCCGTTCCTCTCTCTGTTCCCTGTGAGGAACAAGACGTTTATTCTTTCAGTGAAATACGGAACCGTTCCATATTTTATCTAACGGGTGGCATCCATAAGTCTAAATATTCCTGTTACTTTGCACAACCTTCAATGTTATGTCATAATTACGTAAAATTCTGGCAAATTATTTCGCAACGAGCCTGGCGGCCCAAACTGTTGCATTTACCCTGACTCTGCGTGCCATGAACGCAAGAGAAGTGACACAATTTCACCTGGTTAATATTGCCTGTTAACCTGGATTTCTTTTAGCTAAATATGCAGGTTTAAAAATATATACTTCTGTGAGTCTGATCTGTAGGAGCTCTTGACAATCTTAGGCAAAAAAGACGGATTAGGACGAACGCAAGTCGCCATTGTTGGGTCGCGTTGACAGAGCCCCAAATCACTGACCTGCTTACAAGAAACAATAAAATTTTAATAGACAACATTTTAAGAGGAATCTGATCCAAGTGCTCGAATGGCAGCTCACAGAGCACCAATGTCAAATCTCACGGTGGAACTATAGTTTGGGTTGCTGGTCTCAGTCGCAGTGTTCCCAAAAGGAAACGTTTGAGGGGAGGATGGCTGAACAAAGACACTCGATCAAAACCCTCATGACAAGCTGAAATCGCTGAGGCGTACACCTTGATAGTGAGAACGAGTTCCTGTTTGAGAATTGTTTCCACCTGGCAGCATGCTGGGTCAACATTCTCTTCCACGCACCATTGCATAAACATTTTCCATTTGCTGGCATAAGTTCTGGATGTGGAACCAGCCCGCAGCCCTGTATCATGCTAATCACAGTGGCAGATAGCCCACAGTACGCTAGCCTGTCCCTTTTGTTCTTAGGGGCTCCCGAGTGGTGCAGCGGTCTAAGGCACTGCATCTCAGTGCTAGAGGTGTCACTACAAACCCTGGTTCAATTCCAGGCTGTATCACAACCGGCTGTGATTGGGAGTCCCATAGGGCGGCGCACAATTGGCCCAGCGTCACCGGGGTAGGCCGTCATTTTAAATAAGAATTTGTTCTTAATTGACTTGCCTAGTTAAATAAAGGTTAAATAAAATAAATAAACAATAACCAAGCCATCAATGGCTGGCCCAGTACAGGCCACAATCCTATTGGTCTTCACTCCTGAGACAGTACATCCCGGCAGTGTGGAACCTGGCTAAAATCTACATCTGGATCATCCCTGCCACCATAGAGCCCCCGGGGGATTGGGAGCTATCATAATGATTGACAGCTCTTCTGATCTCACCAGTGCCATCAGCAGTAGTATGCAGGACAACAGAGGGAAGGCATACAGTAGGTCTCTCGGTCATGGACTGTGCACAAAAGTGTCTGTCCCTAATGGACTGTTGTCCTGAAAGAGTACCAAAGCCTAGAAGGACAGCATCCCGTAGTCGCCTCTTCACTGTTGACGTTGAGACTGGTGTTTAGCGGCACTATTTAATGAAGCTGCCAGTTGTATGCAGTAGAGGTCGACCGATTATGATTTTTCAACGCTGATACCGATACTGATATTTGGAGGACCAAAAAGGCCGATACCGATTAATCAGACAATTTTTTTGTTTTTATTTGTAATAATGACAATTACAACAATACTGAATGAACACTTATTTTAACTTAATATAATACATCAGTAAAAATCTATTTAGCCTCAAATAAATAATGAAACATGTTCAATTTGGTTTAAATAATGCAAAAACAAAGTGTTGGAGAAGTAAAAGTGCAATATGTGCCATGTAAAAAAGCTAACGTTTAAGTTCCTTGCTCAGAACATGAGAACATATGAAAGTTGGTGGTTACTTTTAACATGAGACTTCAATAATCCAAGGTAAGAGGTTTTAGGTTGTAGTTAATATAGTATTTATAGGACTATTTCTCTCTATACCATTTGTATTTCATATACCTTTGACTATTGGATGTTCTTATAGGCACTATAGTATTGCCAGTGTAACAGTATAGCTTCCGTCCCCCTCCTCGCCCCTACCTGGGCTCGAACCAGGAACACATCGACAACAGCCACACTCGAAGCAGCGTTACCCATCGCTCCACAAAACCCTCTGCAAGGGGAATAACTACTCCAAGTCTCAGAGCGAGTGACATTTGAATAGCTATTAGCGCACACCCAGCTAACTAGCTAGCCATTTCACATCGGTTACACCAGCCATTAGGCTGATAGGCTTGAAGTCATAAACAGTGTTGTGCTTGCGCAGAGCTGCTGGCAAAACGCACAAAAGTGCTGTTTGAATGAATGCTTACGAGCCTGCTGCTGCCTACCATCGCTCAGTCAGACTGCTCTATCAAATCACAGACTTAATTATAACATAATAACACACAGAAATACGAGCCTTTGGTCATTTATATGGTCGAATTATGGTTAGGTACAGTCGTCCAACGATTGTGCTTTTTTAGCAAATGCGCTTATGTTAAATCATCCCCCAGCGTTGCATCAATTATATGCAATGCAGGACACGCTAGATAAACTAGTAATATCATCAACCATGTGTAGTTATAACTAGTGATTATGATTGATTGATTGTTTTTTGTAAGATACGTTTAATGCTAGCTAGCAACTTACCTTGGCTTCTACTGCATTCGCGTAACAGGCAGGCTCCTCGTAGAGTGCAGTGAGAGGCAGGTGGTTAGAGTGTTGGACTAGTTAACTGTAAGGTTGCAAGATTAGATCCCCCGAGCTGACAAGGTGAAAATCTGTCGTTCTGCCCCTGAACAAGGCAGTTAACCCACCGTTCCTAGGCCATAATTGAAAATAAGAATGTGTTCTTAACTGACTTGCCTAGTTAAATAAAGTTTTTTTTTTTTAAATCGGCGCCCAAAAATACAGATTTCCGATTGAAAACTTGAAATCGGCCCTAATTAATCGGCCATTCCGATTAATCGGTCGACCTCTAGTATGCAGTATGTTGTCTCATGTGGGGGTTATGTGAGGTAGATGGACATTATGTTGTCGCAGGTGGTGGATAGCATCATGGCCTCTGCAGCATCATGGATGCTGTGTGGTCATAACTCTGACTCAGTCTTCCCCGCTGCCTCCTAGGAGATGGTGACCTCTTTTAAACTCTCTCTCAGGCCAGGAATCTGCGCTACAGTATTTGCTGTGAGGGCAGTGCACCACCATGTTGAAGTCACACAAAGCTTCTGAACCCACTTTTAGAGAAAGGTCACAATATCTCAAAGCTTAAGTCAGAGAGAAAAAACAACAAGAGCTACTGCAGAGAGAGACATTCCAATTCCCTGAACCAGATTTAAACAACATTGAGTTTGTTGGCTGGCTTTCTTCTTGAGTTTAAAGCTTCACTTACAGTACTTCAATGCCTTCCCTGTTTCTGCTCAGATGCCTAGAGAACACCCATCTCTTAAACAAACAAAAATGGCCTTTCATCTTGGGCAAACCATGAACTGAACACAGCACATTAATCTCTTTCATAATGCAGAAAGACCACTGTTCAAATGGCTCCTGCATTATCCTGAAAGCTAGTGCCCCAAAATAGATGAAAGGCATTGGAGACAGGCGGTCAGAGACAAGTGAGCAGAGGACTTTGCCATTTTAAGTCATAGGGTCAGGGTCAAATTAGATGTGACAGACTGTGAGTCTCCTTAGGAGATGTTTAGAATTCATAAAGTAAATAATATTTGGTTGAGCTGCTACCGGGCGTCTGACAGAGCTTGGCCCCATGTGCCATGTTGCTGTTTTTCTGTTGAGGCAGAGGCACAAAGGCTTTGCTGACTCCTACATTATTTTCCCCAGGCTACGCCTCCCTACTGTTTTGTATTCTATTAAAGTTTCTGCTATTTCTCCTGCAAACAGCTGAGACTAGTGCAGTCAGCTAGAGACAGAGACAGAGACAGAGAGAGAGAGAGAGAGAGAGAGAGAAAGTTTGAGAGAGAGTGATAGTGAAAGAATGTGAGAGAGAGATAGTGAAAGATTGGGAGAGAGATAGCGAAAGATTATAAGAGAGAGATAGTGAAAGATTGGCAGAGACAGATAGTGAAAGATTGAGAGAGAGATCGTAAAAGATTGGGAGAGAGAGATAGTGAAAGATTGGGAGTGAGAGATAGTGAAAGATTGGGGGAGCGAGATAGTGAAAGAATGTGAGAGAGAGAGAGTGAAAGATTGGGAGAGTAAGAGAGAAAAAAACATATCCCGGCCATTATAAGGCTCCTGGGCTCCTCTCTTACTATTGTTTAGAATGGATGTGTGTACATTTCTCCCCTAATGTCAGGTTTTCACATACTACGGTATTGTAGCAGAGAGGGCACTGGAGGATACAAATGCAAGGGAATTATTCTGTTTGGGATACAAAAGTTGTATGACAATAGGTTTTAAATGCTAACACCTTGTAAATATTTACATACCTAGGATAATACTGAAATAAGTCACATTACATGTCAATGTTAGAGGTATGCACATTGTTACGACCTGGCTCATAGTTCCTAACAACAAAGGGAGACCGCGCATGACTTAAATCTAAAAACGAATACATTTATTATACTAAATAATAATGAATACAAAAATGTAACAAGCTGTGGACGTCTGTAGGATCAGTAGCGTATGCAGTGTGTGGATAAGTGGAGAGGGTGTTGTATGGTGAAACAGACAAAAAAACTAGAGTCAGGGAAGAGGAAGAGAGAGAGTGTTGGCTGATGTGGCCATCCTTTATAGCCTGCAGGCCAAGGCTACATTTTAAGGTCTGTGACTGTGCTGGTTTTCCTTTTTCTCTGCACCTGCCTGCATCATGTGTAGCGATTTCTGTATTTTTCCCCAGCAGCAGTACACCAACCAGGCAGGCAGCAGAGAAAGGAGAAATGTCCAATGCTGAAATACTGATGTCTGCAGTCAGAGCCAGTACTGTAGAGTAGAACTGTCCAAGGTTCTGAAATATTATCAGCTTAGAACAGAGAGCAGTGGAAAGCAGGAGAAAGATCTGAGAATGGAACTGAAGCACTCAAGGCTGCTGCATTGGGAGTACACACCAGTCTGAAATCCTGAGGTTTGTGATGGTGGGATGTAGGATCCAATGCAGACCAAACCAGACTGATGTGTTGAGTAACATACGCTAACGTGCTCCCTGGAAAATAATGGGAATGTAGACTAGGTGTGCACATTATGGAGGACTCTAACATATCAGGTGGAAAACAAGCTGTTGTTATAGCAACACTATGGACTCTTGTGATTTCATATTTGACACTGAATTATATTCAAATATACATTTTTGCTGTTGATTCTCTAACTCAATGTCCTTTGTTTGTCACTCTGAAAACCGCATGATAACTGCTCCTCATTTGTCTTTGTGCTTTATGATTGAGAACATTTTTAAAGAATTTAACAATTTCATGATTATGATCTTGTCTCATGTCTGCAACTCTCCAACTGGCTCGAGAGAGGCGAAGGTCGAGTCATGCATCTTCCAAAACATGACCCGCCAAACCTCGCTTCTTAACACCCGCTCACGTAACCCAAAAGACAGCTGCACCAATGTTTAGGAGGAAACACCGTTCAACTGACGACCGAAATCAGCCTGCAGGTGCTCGGCCTGCCACAAGGAGTCGCTAGAGTGCGATGAGCCAAGTAAAGCCCCCCCAGCCCAACCCACCCCTGACCCGGACGAGGCTGGGCGAATTATGGGCAGCCCTATTGGACTCCCGGCCACGGCCGGTTGTAACACAGCCTGGGATCAAACCCCAGGTTGCAGTGATGCCGCAAAACTGCGATGCAGTGCCTTAGACCACTGCACCACTCGGGAGGCACATTTGACATTTTAGTCATTTAGCAGACGCTTTTATCCAGAGCAACTTACAGTTAGTGAGTAACTCCAAAATGCATCAAGAGTGCAAATTACTCATCCTAAAAGTACAGAAATCAATGTGTCATTCTTATAAATACCAGGACTCATTTCTTAGTTAAAAAAGCTCCCCTTCTCCCTCCTCTAACCTGCATGCTCCTGATACTGTATTTCCTTTGAAAAATGTCACTTGCAAGATTAAAAATGAAGCCATAACACATTCTATATTCATAATTAAGGCATTTAAATTCTGAAAATGCAACCGCAGGGGATGGAACTGGTTCAGGGAACCGGTTCAGTGGACAGGGCTGCGTTTCCCAGAGCCCTCGTAGTGTTAAGATCATCATTAGAACCTTCTTACCATGCATCTTTAGTAGCCGAGGTGTTTCCCAAAGACTTCGTTAGTAAGATAGCTCTTAAAAACCTTTGAACCTCTATGAATGATCCAGACCACTCATACAGTTGCCCTTTTTCACAGAAGATCTCTGCTAAATGTTTAGGCTATCTGTCTAACTGTGTCTGCTGATAACTTCATAAAAAATTTCACTACAAATACAAAATTGCCAACGTTTTTGCAATTGTTACAAACAAGTTCAAGGATAAAATGATGCTTCAAATGAAACCTGAGATGACCACATTAGAAGATACATAGGCTACATTGGCTTAAAGTTGAAGTCAGAAGTTTACATACACTTAGGTTGGAGTCATTAAAACACTCCACAAATTTCTTGTTAACAAACTATCGTTTTGGCAAGTCAGTTAGGACATCTACTTTGTGCATGACACAAGTAATTTTTCCAACAATTGTTTACAGACAGATTATTTCACTTATAATTCACTGTATCACAATAGTACGCAAGTATAAACACCATGGGACCACACAGCCGTCATACCGCTCAGGAAGGAGATGTACTTTGGTGCGAAAAGTGCAAGCCAATCCCAGAACAACAGCAAAGGACCTTGTGAAGATGCTGAAGGAAACAGGTACAAAAGTATCTATATCCACTGTAAAACGAGTCCTATATCGACATAACCTGAAGGGCCGCTCAGAAAGGAAAAAAACACTGCTCCAAAACCGCCATAAAAAAGCCAAACTACGGTTTGCAACTGCATATGGGGACAAAGATGGTACTTTTTGGAGAGATGTCCTCTGGTCTGATGAAACAAAAATTGAACTGTTTGGCCATAATGACCATTGTTATGTTTGGAGGAAAAAGGGGGAGGCTTGCAAGCCGAAGAACACCATCCCAACCATGAAGCACGGGGGTGGCAGCATCATGTTGTGGGGGTGCTTTGCTGCAGGAGGGACTGGTGCACTTCACAAAATAGATGGCATCTTGAGGAATGAAAATTATGTGGATATATTGAAGCAACATCTCAAGACATCAGACCAAGTTAAAGCTTGGTCGCAAACGGGTCTTTCAAATTGTCAATGAAATGGCTTAAGGTCAACAAAGTCAAGGTATTGGAGTGGCCATCACAAGCCCTGACCTCAATCCTATAGAAAATTTGTGGGCAGAACTGAAAAAGCCTACAAACCTGACTCAGTTACACCAGATCTGTCAGGAGGAATGGGCCAAAATTCACCCAACTTATTGTGGGAAGCTTGTGGAAGGCTACCCGATACGTTTGACCCAAGTGAAACAATTTAAAGGCAATGCTACCAAATACTAATTGAGTGCATGTACACTTCTGACCCACTGGGAATGTGATGAAAAAAATAAAAGCTGAAATAAATCATTCTCTCTACTATTATTCTGACATTTCACATACTTAAAATAAATTGGTGATCCTAACCGACCTAAGACAGGGAATTTTTACCAGGATTAAATGTCAGGAATTGTGAAAAACTGAGTTTAAATGTAGTTGCCTAAGGTGTATGTAAACGTCCGACTTCAACTGTTTATCATTAATCATATTGAAATCAGGCTACTATTTGTAATTTCTGGCTCAATGTGTTTCATGATATGTGACAACATGTGACAACAAAGATGTGCCCAATTTGTGATTCAGTGCATTATTATTGAGTAAACATAAAATGCCGCCTCAATAGCCTATATACAGCCATAGGTGGTAATTTCTCTCTAGGAGCTGATCCATTGTCAGTATTGTTGAATAATTATATTATAAGGTAAGATTTGGATAGAGAAAGCTGATCTGAGAGCAGCGCTGCTTTTCTTTAGACCCCATTAGTATCAACACATGGTCTAATGACACGGTTTCTCTATACGTGCTTGTTTGGAAAACACTCTTAAAAAGTTGCCTTGTATATAATGATGCATCTGGTAAGAATCATCATAAAGTGAGAGCGCATTCGGAAAGTATTGAGACGCCTTGACTTCTTTCACATTTTGTTACGTTAAATCCTTATTCTAAAACGTATACAATACATTTCTTTCCTCATCAATCAACACACAATACCCCATAATGAGAGACCTGAAAATAGCTGTGCAGCGATGCTCCCCATCCAACCTGGATCTGCAGAGAAGAATGGGAGAAACTCCCCAAATACTGTACATATGTGCCAAGCTTGTAGCGTCATACCCAAGAAGACTCGAGGTTGTAATCGCTGCCAAAGGTGCTTCAACACAGGACTGCGGAAAGGGTCTGAATACTTATGTAAATATGATATTTACGTTTTTTTATTTGTAATAAATTTGCACAATTTTATAACCTGTTCTGCTTTGTCATTATGGGGTATTGTGTGTAGATTGATGAGGGGAAACAACATTTTTATTAATTTTAGAATAAGGTTGTGTCATAACAAATTGTGGAAAAATTCAAGGGGTCTGAAATTTCAGAGTGCATTGTACATCGCAATTGGGAAACGAGGCCCAAAACCATAACTGGAAAATAATGGCATTTTTGAGGAACAGCAACAGAACCAAGAACTAAAGTGATCTCTACTGTTCTGGAACATAATTGTTATTTTAAAAGCATGGGAACCAGTTTACTTCTTTGGGACTGGGGGGCATTATTGAGTATCTTGGATAATAAGGTGCCCAGAGTAAACTGCCTGCTACTCAGGCCCAAAAGCTAGAATATGCAATTAGTAGATTTGGATAGAAAACACTCTGAAGTTTCTAAAACTGTTTGAATGATGTCTGTGAGTCTAACATAACTCATATGGCAGGCAAAACCCTGAGGAAAAATCCAACCAGGAAGTGGGAAATCTGAGGTTTGTAGTTTTTCAAGTCATTGCCTATCGAATATACAGTGTCTATGGGGTCATATTGCACTTCCTAAGGCTTACACTAGATGTCAACAGTCTCTAGAACCTTGTTTGAGGCTTTTACTCTGAAGGCGGGAGAGAATGAGAGCTGTTTCAACCAGAGGTCTGGCAAAGTGCCATGAGCTCAGTCTCGCTCACGCCCATGAGAGTTAGCTGCGTTCCATTGCATTTCTAAAGACAAAGGAATTCTCTGGTTGAAACATTATTGAAGATTTATGATAAAAACATCCCAAAGATTGATTCTATACATCGTTTGACATGTTTCTACGAACTGTAATGTAACTTTTTGTCTGAACTTTTGCCTGGGCTTGCCCGCGCCTCGTGAGTTTGGATTTGTGAACTAAACGCGCGAACAAAAATAAGGTGTTTGGACATAAATTATGGACTTTATCGAACAAAACAAACAGTTATTGTGGAACTGGGATTCCTGGGAGTGCATTCTGATGAAGATCATCAAAGGTAAGTGAATATTTATAATGCTATTTCTGACTTTTGTGACATCTCTCCTTCTTTGGAAAATCGCTGTATGTTTTTCTGTGGCTAGGCGGTGACCTAACATAATCGCAAGGTGTGCTTTCGCCGTAAAGCTTTTTTGAAATCTGACACAGCGGTTGCATTAAGGAGAAGTTTATCTATATTTCCATGCATAACACTTGTATCTTTTATCAATGTTTATTATGAGTATTTCTGTAATTTGATGTGGCTCTCTGCACTTTCACAGGATGTTTGTTTGAGACAATGCATTTCTGAACATAAAACACCAATTTCAAAGGAGGTTTTTGGACATAAAGATGAACTTTATCAAACAAAACACGCATTTATTGTGTAACATGGAGTCCTGGGAGTGCCATCTAATGAAGATCATCAAAGGTTAGTGATTCATTTAATCGCTATTTCTGACTTTTGTGAGGGCTCTCCTTGGCTGGAAAATGGCTTTATGGTTTTCTGTGACTTGGTGCTGACCTAACATAATCGTTTGGTGTGCTTTCGCCATAAGGCCTATTTGAAATCGGACACTGTGGCTGGATTTAAAAGAAATATGTCTTTAGAATGGTGTAAAATACTTGTATGTTGAGAAATTTTAATTATGGGATTTCTGTTGTTTTGCATTTGGTGCCATGCAATTTCACTGGCTGTTGGCGAGGTGGAACGCTACCGTCCCACATATCCCAGAGAGGTTTAGTACATTTTTTTTACGTTTTTGACATTTTTCCAGTCCCACAGTAAAACGGCAACAAAGTACCTATGGAAAGCCCTCACTCTGTCATGTAGAAACTTCTTCCAGTGTCTGTCTGCCAGCTGAAAATCTTTGCCAGTGTTTGTAGGTGTTTAGGCTACCTGCCCTCCGAAGCATAGCCTACTGTACTGACATTACACACCAGGCCTTTACTAGCATGATTCAGAAGATAGGGAGAGAGATTTTTGCTAATTAGAGAATAATGGATTTATTAACTACAAAAAGATAAGAAGTGTTTTTAAGTCTGTTGTTGCTCTGCACACACAAGCTTGTTGGCTAGCTCTGGTCCAGCGTAAAGACAACTGTGGCAAGTTCAAAGACATTCAAAGTTCCTGTATAGACGCTGCTCCTCTGCAGGTATAATTATGTGGGCCTAATTCAAATAATGCATGTCATAACATGATGTCCAGCACATTGCCATCCATAGCTTATGCCTGCCTATACAACAACCCCACTGTCACCATGGGGCACTCTGTTCACAATGTTGACATCAGCATCTGCCCGGGTACAGTTGAAACCGGGATTCATCCGTGAATGTTTTATTTAACCTTTATTTAACTAGGCAAGTCAGTTAAGAACAAATTCTTATTTACAATGACAGCCTATCCTGGCCAAAACCTAACTCGGACAACGCTGGGCCAATTGTGAGCCGCCCTATGGAACTTCCAATCACGTCCGGTTGTGATACAGCCTGGAATCGAACCAGGGTCTGTAGTGACACCTCTAACACTGAGATGCAGTGCCTTAGATTGCTGCACCATTCGTGAAGAGCACACTTCTCCAGCGTGCCTGTGGCCATCAAAGGTGAGCATTTTCCAACGATCGATTACGACACCAAACTGCAGTCAGGTCAAGACCCTGGTGAGGAAAACGAGCACACAGATATGCTTCCCTGAGACGGTTTCTGACAGTTTGTGCAGAAATTCTTCGGTTGTGCAAACCCACAGTGTCACCGGCCGGATGTGGAGGTCCTGGGCTGGCGTGGATTACTATTACATACATAGTATGCGGTTGTGTGGTCGGTTGGACGTACTGCCAAATTCTCTTATGGTAGACAAAATAACATTTAATTCTCTAGCAACAGCTCTGATGGACATTCCTGCAGTCAGCATGCCAATTGCACGCTCCCTCAAAACACTAAACATCTGCACATTTTAGAGTTGTCACACCCTGATTTGTTTCACCTGTCCTTGTGCTTGTCTCCACCCACTCCAGGTGTCACCCATCTTCCCCATTATCCCCTGGGTATTTATACCTGTGTTTTGTCTGTCTGTGCCAGTTCGTCTTGTTTTGTCAAGTCAACCAGCGTGTTACTCTGTGCTCCTGCTTTTTCCACTTATCTGTGTTTTGCTAGTCCTCCTGGTTTTTGACCCTTGCCTCCCTTGACTCTGAACCTGCCTGCCCTGACCTCAAGCCTGCCTGCCACTCTGTACCTCCTGGACTCTGACCTTGTTATGATCTTTTGCCTGTCCATGACCATTCTCTTGCCTCCCCCTTGGATACTAATAAATATCAGAGACTTGAACCATCTGCCTCCCGTGTCTGCATCTGGTCTTGTTCTGTGCCCTTATAAGAGTGGCCTTTTATTGTCCCCAGCACAAGGTGTACCCGGGTAATGATCATGCTGTTTGATCAGCTTCTTGATATGACACACCTGTCAGGTGGATGGATTATCTTGGCAAAGGAGAAATGCTCACTAACGGATGTAAACAAATTTGTGCATGACATTTGAGAGAAATAAGCTTTTTGTGTGTATGGAACATTTCTGAGATCTTTTATTTCAGATCATGAAAGATGGGAACAAGACTTTATATATTTCGGTTCCAACCCCTATGCAACAGTATGTTGTGGCACAATATCGTAGCCTACTATCATACTATTCCATGTGGTCAGCAGCACAGCACAATCACAATATTTTCCTTCCATTCCACTACATGCTTGAATGTGCCTGGACACATGGTGACCATTTGGTGCCTCTGGCGGAGTGGGCAGGCTTGGTTTTGTTCAGGGGGAGAGCAGTGGCACTCAGGGAGAACAGATGCCCCAGCTGTAGAGTCACCATCTGCTGTGAATGCACAATGCTCTATGAGTCAGGGCTTTTCACCAATGAGGTCATCCCACAGTCCATGCACACAGAGAGAGCCTTACAAAAACACAAACAACAACACCAGGCTCACCTTTTACAAATGAAAAGCCCACCCACCCATACAGTACAATACACCACCTCGTTTTTACCTTTATCTCATACTCTGACTGAGAACTCTGACTGAGCGTGCAATTTTTAAAACACACTGTACAGTACCTCCATAAAGCTTCAATTGATCTAAAGCTAGACCTGTATCATCTATCTCTAGAGTAGATATAGTTGGGCATTCAAAAAGGATTTGTTTACTGTCACAGAATCGTCCAAGGACACAGAGCTCCAAATTGGACCGACCCAATGTTCTCCATGTTTCGTGTCAGGTTGGGCCCCCCTGAGAGAGACACACAGGTCCTATAGAGAATAAGGACTTGACTTGGAGAAGTTGAGAGCCAGTTGAAATCTTGAAGTTTCAAAGAAGAGCTAACAAGAGTGGGAGAGAGGGACCACACAGACAGACAGAAGGCAGAGCCAGTGATGGGGAAGAAGAGATAAACAGCGTTTAGCCACAGCAGGCTGCCTGTGCTCATTGATTTGTACAGCGAGGCCCGGCCCGGGCTGGAAGTGAAGATGGAGTAGGGAGATCAATGAGATGGAGAGGACAGGAGCGCCTGGTTTGTGCCGCTCTCTCTTTCTCTTTCTGTTTCTCTCTGTCTCTCTAGCTCTCTCACACTGTGTTAATGAGCCTGTGCCTGACTGCTGAACGCAGCCATTTAGCACTGGGCAATTAATCAGACTTTTCCCTGCAGAGAGGAAGCCAGTGAGACTTCCAGCAGGGGAGCACTGTGATTTTACTCCCATACATGCAATTTCCACCTCAAACCCTATCTTCCCCTACTGTCAGGGTTAACATGGGGACCAGAGAAAAGCTGTAATTTTGCCTGTACTATTGTGGTCTTTGGTTAAGATGATTTCATAAGATTATTCCAAAGCAAGGCAACAAAAAGTTTACTACAAAGACCTATATCCTACAAGAAATAGGTCAGTCAGTAAATATTACAGTATTTACACAGTATGTTAGTCACATAAAATTACAAATAAAAAGTAGACCCTCTCACGGCAGTGTCTGTTTGTGGATATTATATGAAAAGGGTTTTTGATTTCTCATATAAAAAATGTATCTGCTTTAGGGCATATTCAACAATATATTATTCAAAACACAAACACTAACGGGTTCTAGATCTTGAGTCAAAGGCACAAATCAATTCCATTCAAACACACTACTTTATTGATCATTTTTCTTCAAGGACTTGAGGTGCAGGGTATACAAACTAAACCCCATTTCTGTAAACAAGAACTAGTGGTGAAGGACTCAAAACACTCTTCAAGGTCTCAATAGCAAAATCAATGGGATTTAGATTCAACACAACAATGGATACGGGATTTTCTAGGCATTTCCAGCATGATGGTGAGGTGGAATCAATGAGGTTAAAAGAGGAGAATATGACTGCCGGTGTGAGAGACACTCACCAAGAGGCCAAATCACATTTGAAATGGAATGCTCCATGGACATGGAAGGCGGGGTCAGAACCTCTGGGTGTTTATTTTCCTCCACACTCAGTCTCACAATCCCAGTGAAAATGTAGGCGGGAGATTGCTATGTTATTGTACCTTGCCATAGTAACAAATCTCCCTATTACAACCCAGTGTCTCAGAGCCTAAGCAGAGCTTAGAGCCATGATGGGGTTAACCTCACTGGGATCCAGGAGAGTGGATTTGTATCCTTCACTATTACCATTTTCATGCCTTTTGTTGTTATTTCAAGCTTGAGAGGGGAAGGGACTAGACTCACTAGAGTTATGTATATGTTTCTTCCTTTGATTTCTTGGTTCCTTTTGTTTGGGTGTCTCTGTTCGGGTGTGTTTGATGGCTTTGTCATCAGTGATGGAGAAATCATCCCACAGGAATTTGAGAGCCTCCCCAACTTCAAAAAGCTTCCTCTTCTTTTTGTAACATGAAGTCCATATCAATGTTACCCAATAGTAAAGTGCCATTTAAAATGTCATTTTTAAAAGGTGGAATTTAGATGAGTGGTGATCACTGTAGAGCCTAAACACTATGTTCTGATCCACGTGGGGAACAGAACAGCGAAGGGTTGGTAGGAACAGGAGGAGCAGGAGGGCTCTCTAGCCTTTCTTGCCTCAGAGCAAACACAAGCTGTGTGTAAGGCATACACAGCACAGCATGTGGGGTAAGAATCCAAACGACAGTGGCTCAAGTGCCAATGTTGCTGTCAGCCAAAGGCCCATTGGACCGAAAATCCATTTCCTATGACACAAACACTGCAGCGACTTGATGGGGCTCTCCACTCCTGTCATCCGTTTGGCGGGTTGGAGTTATGTTTTTTCTTTACTGCTTTTTTGTCATGCTGTGGAAATGGGGAGTGTGTTACAGATGGTAGCGATCTAGCCCAGACACAGCAGGTGGAAGGGCCTCCATAAGTCAAGTAAAGCTGTAAGGGGCGAATCAGGAGGTACATGGAGGAAGGTTGATTGTGCCCGAGAGAGACAATAAACCCCGTAATCACCTTTCCTCCACCATAGCAGCCAACCAATTATCAGCTGGTACGGCCTGCCGCAGATACACAGACACTAAGAAACACTACCCATGTTTATGTTTCTGACAGGCAAACCCCAATTTCAAAGCAATTGGCACTTTTTTAATATGGTTTAGGAAGGGATAGAACATCTGGAACACCATGAAGAAAGGCTGTTAGCTACTACCATCTCAGTTCGGGTTGTGTGCTGCGGTGGTGAAGAGGGGAGATTTTTTTTAAACTACCGCTTTGAAATAAACCTATTCAATTATTTGAGAAAATATGTTAGAAGTGAGCAATCTTTTTTTCTAGTTGAAAGTTGAACAAAATGGTTTGATGAGAACCATTGACAATCCTGTCAACGTGAGTGATGGATAAAGTACCCACCATACTGGAGTTAATGCAAGTCAGCAAGGAAACCTCTTGAACGCACTGTAAAAGCTGGCTCAATGTAGGCTTAAAAGCACTTTGAATGCACTCTATATAAACCAGTAAACGATCCCAATACAATTAATAGCCCTCCCCATCGCTATAAATCTAAAGTGGTATAGAATATGGTCTATTCTTTGAGAAAATACCTTATGTTTTGACAAAGCTCAATGGTATTGGTGTTAGGAACCTCCCATGTGCCACAGAGGATAAAGACTACAACTAAGATCTCCTATAGCCAGAGGAAGAAATGGAAAATGTTTTACACTTTAGCTTTACACTATAGTGAATGGTAAATAGTGGTTAGAGCATTGGGCCAGTAACCGAAAGGTTGCTGGATTGAATCCCCGAGCTGACAAGATAAAAATATGTTGTTCTGACCCTGAACAAGGCAGTTAACCCACTGTTCCCTGGGCGCTAAAGACGTGGATGTCGATTAAGACTGCTCCCCGACCCTCTCTGATTTAGAGCGGTTGGGTCAAATGCGGAAGACACATTTCAGTTGAAGGCATTTAGTTGTACAACTGACTATGTATCCCCCCCTTTCCCCTAAATGATACACAGGAGAGAAATGCTGTGTAATTGTTAGCCTCAGCCTTTTCTCCTACCAGCAGTATCTAATTACAGCAACAACATGGTACTGTAAACAGAATAACTGTTCCTGTACAGTATGTCTCTCTCTACAGCCAGCTTTACTGTACAGTAGCCTGGTCCAGTACAGTATGTCTCTCTCTACAGCCAGCGTTACAGTACAGTAGCCTGATCCAGTACAGTATGTCTCTCTCTACAGCCAGCTTTACAGTACAGTAGCCTGGTCCAGTACAGTATGTCTCTCTCTACAGCCAGCTTTACAGTACAGTAAGTAGCCTGGTCCAGTACAGTATGTCTCTCTCTACAGCCAGCTTTACAGTACAGTAGCCTGGCCCAGTACAGTATGTCTCTCTCTACAGCCAGCTTTACAGTACAGTAGCCTGGTCCTGTACAGTATGTCTCTCTATACAGCCAGCTTTACAGTACAGTAGCCTGGTCCTGTACAGTATGTCTCTCTCTACAGCCAGCTTTACAGTACAGTAGCCTGGCCCAGTACAGTATGTCTCTCTCTACAGCCAGCTTTACAGTACAGTAGCCTGGTCCTGTACAGTATGTCTCTCTCTACAGCCAGCTTTACAGTACAGTAGCCTGGCCCAGTACAGTATGTCTCTCTCTACAGCCAGCTTTACAGTACAGTAGCCTGGTCCTGTACAGTATGTCTCTCTCTACAGCCAGCTTTACAGTACATTATGTCTCTCTCTACAGCCAGCTTTACAGTACAGTAGCCTGGTCCAGTACATTATGTCTCTCTCTACAGCCAGCTTTACAGTACAGTAGCCTGGTCCTGTACATTATGTCTCTCTCTACAGCCAGCTTTACAGTACAGTAGCCTGGTCCAGTACAGTATGTCTCTCTCTACAGCCAGCTTTACAGTACAGTAGCCTGGTCCTGTACAGTATATCTCTCTCTACAGCCAGCTTTACACTACAGTAGCCTGGTCCTGTACAGTATGTCTCTCTCTACAGCCAGCTTTACAGTACAGTAGCCTGGTCCTGTACAGTATGTCTCTCTCTACAGCCAGCTTTAAAGTACAGTAGCCTGGTCCAGTACAGTATGTCTCTCTCTACAGCCAGCTTTACAGTACAGTAGCCTGGTCCTGTACAGTATGTCTCTCTCTACAGCCAGCTTTACAGTACAGTAGCCTGGTCCAGGACCAGGAATATCCCACCCTGACAGATTGGAGTGTCATTAGTGTTCTGTCTTAAGGCTGAACTCTCCAGATGTCGACCTTCACAGAGCAGGATGGAGACCTCTGCTAGCTCCCTCCATCAGCATGTGGCTACTGCTGGGGTACAGTGGAGAGGGAAGGGGGGAGGGGGGGGCATGAAGGACGTGTAAAAGTCACATTGTGTTGTGGCTCCTTTATATAATCCAATTACAGTAAATGATATTCAGAGGATTAGAGGCTGGTAGCGTATTGACTCTGAGGGAGCTCCTACAGCACAGCAACAGTCACACAGACAGGAACGTCACCTGCCTTGGACTCATTTACTGAAGCAGCCAGGGGCCTGTTTAATGTGGAAGCCAAGGAAAAGCCTCCAGACACTAAAGCACTTTAGGCATCATTACAGGCCCAGATTTAAAGCTTTTAGATCACTCTTAAAATGAGGACTGGGGATCAGAGGATTTCCACACTGAGGGGAAATAATTATATACTTCATGGCTTAATGTGAGGTGACATGGGTGGAGGAGAGAGGAGCTATGGCTTTACCAGAGAGCCTCTTTGTACAGTATAGTACAGTATCTCATGTGTGTTCCAATGCAATGTCTGTCAGACTGTTAGCCAGGCTGTTTCTTACCCCTCTCGGTGTCATAGAGGTAGACAAACTTCTCCCACTTGTAGTGGGCCAGCAGGCTGAGGACAGCTCCCCGAAGAGGAGGCCTCATCTGGATGACAAACTGCACGTCGGCATCGGCGGGGAAGCTGGGTGTGATGAAGGAGGTGTGCAGAGCCCCACAGAATGAGGTCAGCGTGTTCATGGACTTCTGGTCGTAGAAGCCGAAGATGGCGTACACTCCTCTGGAGAACTGGGAGCAGACTGGACAAACAGACAGACAAACAGACAGAACAGTCAGTTCTGGGTCGGAACATAGTCAACCTAGAAAGACAAACAGTCTGTTTGAGTAAGTTCAGGTGAGGGCCAGAACTCAGAACACAGTCAACCAAACAGGTTGGTTAGGATTAGGACACAGTCAATCAAGCCTCCAGGCAGACCACAAGCAGACAAATGAAGTAATCTCTTCCCACATTCAGACATCCAGGTGAGGGCCAGAACACAGTCAACTACACACATAGTCCAATAAGGCCATATCTCTCCCTGCAGTCATAGAACATAACACATAGCCTGACATTTATTTATTCATTTATTGACTGAGAACACATTCTCATTTACAGCAATAACCTGGGGAATAGTTACAGGGGAGTAGAGTGGGGATGAATGAGCCAATTAGAAGCTGGGGATGATTAGGTGGCCATGATGCTATGTGGGTTGGAAATTTATCCAGGACACCGGTGTTAACACCCCTACTCTTACGATAAGTGCCATGGGATCTTTAGTGACCAGAGTCAAGACACCTGTTTAACGTCCCATCCAAAAGAAGGCCCTCTACAGAGGGGATTGTCCCCAATCACTGCCCTGGGGCATGGGGATATATTTTTGGGGGACCAGAGGAAAGAGTGCCTCCTCCAACATGATCAGATCTCAAAATAATAGCTACCAAGCAGAGAGAGAGAGAGAGAGAGAGAGAGAGAGAGAGAATGGATGAATCAGAATATTGTAGAATGTAGATGTGATGGTGGAGTAATAGAGAATTCAAGGGAGTTCATGTGTAGAAGATGAACTATTACTTGTAAGGTTGTGAAGAAGCATTAATCTATATAACTAGGAAAATAAATGGTGACTATTTGAATAAATGACAGCCGTGTGGGATGTGCGTTCCCATGGCAGTGCTCTCTGCCTCTCTGTGCCCTTCACTTCTCCTTGGACTCAATGTATCTGCTTGGTTAATCAACTAGAACTAATGGGGGAAATCAGTGCACCGGCCACTGCTCTTAATGGACAAATACCTCCTACCACCATGCAGGACGCAGGCAGGCGTTGTTGCAGCATAGGGCTGTGCTCGCTGGTCGCTGCAGTATAAATTGATTTATAAGAAGCTGCTATATAGGGCCATCTGTGGGGCTGATGAAAATTAGCTCTGGCTATAAACACTATGTACAATGCACCGTGTACTTGGTCTAACAAGGTGTAGATATTAGATTTTTACACAACAAATAGGTGAACAAACCTCTCTTGTGAATGTACAAACGTTTTTAAACAAGCTCCTATGTCCCTCCTTATTTCTGTCTCCTATAAATGTTTGTTTTAAGTGGAGTGGACATTTGTGAACCCTGAATAACAACTCCACTGTCCCACACCATCTGGCTGATTCCTCAAGCACTTTGCCCTGCGTGGACTGTGCTCCTCCTCTCCCCTCTTCACCTGACTGACTTCTTTATTAGAAAATGAACATGTTGCTGAAAGTGTTTGTTTTTTTTCACAGGGTGGTCTGCTCTTGTTTTCAGCATGCAAAATTAGAAAATGAAAGAAACAACCATTGAAAAGGAATGCAGTACTAGAGCTTGTCGAATAAATAGGGGCCTAACCCTCAAATAAATCTCTTGGAAGCCTTGAAACAC
Source organism: Oncorhynchus mykiss (assembly GCF_013265735.2). Lineage (NCBI taxonomy): Eukaryota > Metazoa > Chordata > Actinopteri > Salmoniformes > Salmonidae > Oncorhynchus > Oncorhynchus mykiss. Next base: position 35,924,952 of record NC_048574.1, on the reverse strand, counting down.
CACAGCATTGTTGCTGCATAAAACTAGAAAGACTGACCTTTGGAGTGGATTGGTAAAAAGAGAACAGTCTGGAGACACACCTGACTCATTTCACGCTTCTGTGATCTTCCAGTATTATTTTCAAGTTCAATGCTGCATGTTAGACAACACTGGTTTAAAGGCATCTCAGCATCTTTCCTCCATCAAGCCAACCATTCACTACACATTTCTCTACCCGTCTATCATGCTTCAATTCAACCACTTATCCATCCATCAATGAATCATCCCTCCCTCCATCCATCCGTTCATGGCCTTCCCCTTTGGTCTGTGCACACATCAGATGGATGTGTTTGTTCTGGGGCCAGGGGCAACACCAGCATAATGACTCTACTACAGCAGGTGTATGTCTGTGTGAAGGTAAAGCATTCCATCTGCTAGGAATAACTAGTGACAGATGAGGCTGAAACTACTGCACGTGGCAGGAATTGACATGAGGCTGCTGTGGCATTGTTTCATAGTCTAATCATATAATGTTTTTCTGCAGGCTTGAAGTACCTTTTTTAATTGAATGTGTTCTCCTCCCTCTGCCTTTGAAGAGGCTTAAGAGATAGGCATATAAGAAAATGTCAGAGTAGATTCCCATGCACTGCTAGTCCTCATATACAGTACCACAACCTCTCTTAAAGCCAGCCCATGGCCTAAACAATAACAACCACACACTCCTTAGCTTACAAACCTGACATACCACAGACCTGATATATTGACTAATACACACATGCAACTGAGACACATTTATTTTTAAAGACAACCAATTCCAAGTCTATGAATTTTGACTCAAGACAAAGACTGTTTTCTCCACTACATACCAAGGGAGCCAGGCTCTGGTGATAAAAAAAAATAGAATCCCTTCCAAGCCCTGGTTTTCAATGCACGGAAAATATTGGATTTGTAATTTTCCACAGCAAAGGGGAGGCTTTAACTCATGCTATCAATACATGCTGTAGCATGGAACAGCCACATCATAATAATGCAGTGCTAGCATGTTTGCTGCACAAAACGACAATAGCTGCTGTTTCATCAAGGTTAAATATAGCCCCAATTCTCCTTCTGCACTAATGAGATCATACATCTGGCTCCGGGAGTGGACTAACTGCTGGTATAACAGCATCATCTGGGCTCCGGGAGTGGACTAACTGCTGGTATAACAGCATCATCTGGCTCCGGGAGTGGACTAACTGCTGGTATAACAGCATAATCTGGGCTCCGGGAGTGGACTAACCTCTGGTATAACAGCATTATCTGGGCTCCGGGAGTGGACTAACCTCTGGTATAACAGCATCATCTGGGCTCCGGGAGTGGACTAACTGCTGGTATAACAGCATCATCTGGCTCCGGGAGTGGACTAACTGCTGGTATAACAGCATCATCTGGGCTCCGGGAGTGGACTAACTGCTGGTATAACAGCATAATCTGGGCTCCGGGAGTGGACTAACCTCTGGTATAACAGCATCATCTGGGCTCCGGGAGTGGACTAACCTCTGGTATAACAGCATCATCTGGGCTCTGGGAGTGGACTAACCTCTGGTATAACAGCATCATCTGGGCTCGGGAGTGGACTAACTGCTGGTATAACAGCATCATCTGGGCTCCGGGAGTGGACTAACTGCTGGTATAACAGCATAATCTGGGCTCCGGGAGTGGACTAACCTCTGGTATAACAGCATTATCTGGGCTCCGGGAGTGGACTAACCTCTGGTATAACAGCATCATCTGGGCTCCGGGAGTGGACTAACTGCTGGTATAACAGCATCATCTGGCTCCGGGAGTGGACTAACTGCTGGTATAACAGCATCATCTGGGCTCCGGGAGTGGACTAACTGCTGGTATAACAGCATAATCTGGGCTCCGGGAGTGGACTAACCTCTGGTATAACAGCATTATCTGGGCTCCGGGAGTGGACTAACCTCTGGTATAACAGCATCATCTGGGCTCCGGGAGTGGACTAGCTGCTGGTATAACAGCATCATCTGGGCTCCGGGAGTAGACTAACCTCTGGTATAACAGCATCATCTGCGCTCCGGCAGTGGACTAACCTCTGGTATAACAGCATCATCTGGGCTCCGGGAGTGGACTAGCTGCTGGTATAACAGCATCATCTGGGCTCCGGGAGTGGACTAACTGCTGGTATAACAGCATCATCTGGGCTCCGGGAGTGGACTAACCTCTGGTATAACAGCATCATCTGGGCTCCGGGAGTGGACTAACCTCTGGTATAACAGCATCATCTGGGCTCCGGGAGTGGACTAGCTGCTGGTATAACAGCATCATCTGGGCTCCGGGAGTAGACTAACATCTGGTATAACAGCATCATCTGGGCTCCGGGAGTGGACTAACCTCTGGTATAACAGCATCTTCTGGGCTCCGGGAGTGGACTAGCTGCTGGTATAACAGCATCATCTGGGCTCTGGGAGTGGACTAACCTCTGGTATAACAGCATCTTCTGGGCTCCGGGAGTGGACTAGCTGCTGGGATAACAGCATCATCTGGGCTCCGGGAGTGGACTAGCTGCTGGTATAACAGCATCATCTGGGCTCCGGGAGTGGACTAACCTCTGGTATAGCAGCATCATCTGGGCTCGGGAGTGGACTAGCTGCTGGTATAACAGCATCATCTGGGCTCGGGAGTGGACTAGCTGCTGGTATAACAGCATCATCTGGGCTCCCGGAGTGGATTAACCTCTGGTATAACAGCATAATCTGGGCTCGGGAGTGGACTAACCTCTGGTATAACAGCATCATCTGGGCTCCGGGAGTGGACTAGCTGCTGGTATAACAGCATCATCTGGGCTCCGGGAGTGGACTAACTGCTGGTATAACAGCATCATCTGGGCTCCGGGAGTGGACTAACCTCTGGTATAACAGCATAATCTGGGCTCCGGGAGTGGACTAGCTGCTGGTATAACAGCATCATCTGGGCTCCGGGAGTGGACTAACTGCTGGTATAACAGCATCATCTGGGCTCCGGGAGTGGACTAACCTCTGGTATAACAGCATCATCTGGGCTCCGGGAGTAGACTAACCTCTGGTATAACAGCATCATCTGGGCTCTGGGAGTGGACTAACCTCTGGTATAACAGCATCTTCTGGGCTCCGGGAGTGGACTAGCTGCTGGTATAACAGCATCATCTGGGCTCCAGGAGTGGACTAACCTCTGGTATAACAGCATCATCTGGGCTCGGGAGTGGACTAGCTGCTGGTATAACAGCATCATCTGGGCTCCGGGAGTAGACTAACCTCTGGTATAACAGCATCATCTGCGCTCCGGCAGTGGACTAACCTCTGGTATAACAGCATCATCTGGGCTCCGGGAGTGGACTAGCTGCTGGTATAACAGCATCATCTGGGCTCCGGGAGTGGACTAACTGCTGGTATAACAGCATCATCTGGGCTCCGGGAGTAGACTAACATCTGGTATAACAGCATCATCTGGGCTCCGGGAGTGGACTAACCTCTGGTATAACAGCATCTTCTGGGCTCCGGGAGTGGACTAGCTGCTGGTATAACAGCATCATCTGGGCTCTGGGAGTGGACTAACCTCTGGTATAACAGCATCTTCTGGGCTCCGGGAGTGGACTAGCTGCTGGGATAACAGCATCATCTGGGCTCCGGGAGTGGACTAGCTGCTGGTATAACAGCATCATCTGGGCTCCGGGAGTGGACTAACCTCTGGTATAACAGCATCATCTGGGCTCGGGAGTGGACTAGCTGCTGGTATAACAACATCATCTGGGCTCGGGAGTGGACTAGCTGCTGGTATAACAGCATCACCTGGGCTCCCGGAGTGGATTAACCTCTGGTATAACAGCATCATCTGGGCTCGGGAGTGGACTAACCTCTGGTATAACAGCATCATCTGGGCTCGGGTGTGGACTAGCTGCTGGTATAACAGCATCATCTGGGCTCCGGGAGTGGACTAGCTGCTGGTATAACAGCATCATCTGGGCTCGGGAGTGGACTAGCTGCTGGTATAACAGCATCATCTGGGCTCCGGGATTGGACTAACCTCTGGTATAACAGCATCATGTGGGCTCGGGAGTGGACTAGCTGCTGGTATAACAGCATCATCTGGGCTCGGGAGTGGACTAGCTGCTGGTATAACAGCATCATCTGGGCTCCCGGAGTGGATTAACCTCTGGTATAACAGCATCATCTGGGCTCGGGAGTGGACTAGCTGCTGGTATAACAGCATCATCTGGGCTCCGGGAGTGGACTAACCTCTGGTATAACAGCATCATCTGGGCTCGGGAGTGGACTAGCTGCTAGTATAACAGCATAATCTGGGCTCCGGGAGTGGACTAGCTGCTGGTATAACAGCATCATCTGGGCTCGGGAGTGGACTAGCTGCTGGTATAACAGCATCCCTGTGATCATGGCCTGGTCTGGCAATGGGGATGCACAACACTTTCTTTATTACAGGAGTGAATCAAAGCCCCTGGTAACAGGCCCTGTTCTACTGTTCTAGGGTAAATCACAGCTCTGTTCTATATGCTCACTAGCCTGGTAGCCATCTCTGTTCAGCTATTACATTCCACTCATTGCCACTCCTGTCATTAGACAAAGAGACTGGCCTTTCAGCAGTATTCAAATATGACTATTCTATCATTAATGAGCTCAAGGAGATGGAAGGATTTGATCCTGATTCGATAACCCTCAATTCAACATCTATTCCACGTTGGTTCAATGTAATTTCATTGAAATGTGCCCAGTGGGAGCTATCATCCAATCACAATTTTATACAAATTAGACTGATAGGAAAACGTTCTAACTTAACGTACAGAAAATTCCCCTTTATTGCATTTTTACCACCAGCCACTGTGAGCACAACATTGTCAACGCTGTAGCCTATTTTATATCCATCAAGCAAGAGCAAGGCAAGGTGCCTCTTTCCTCGAATATATAAAAAAAAATATTGATCAAGCGACCTATCTATATTGCTACTTCTGGGACACGAATTGGGCTAGGATATTGGTTCAAAGGCTTTAAGGGACTGAACGTCATGTGTAATAAGGGTTACATGGAGAAAATAGGACCTCTCTGAAATGAAAATGAATGGCCCTCTCTTCAGCCAAATATATTTTACTTAAACCCTCCCTGAACGCTTGAAAGAAAACAAGTGACCCTCCCCTATACCCAAAATAATCATTAAAACAAAGTGGATAGCACAGAACACCGTTTACCCTCATTTCATGGACAGACCAGAGCCTTAGATATGCAGTTTTAGAAACTCTTCTTCGTCCTGTCAACATTACATGGCAATGTAGGAATTTCGATAGCGCACAGGGCTGTGGGCCAGAAGGTTGTGCAGGTTCACAGACCACCACGGACAAGAGTAGGGGTGGAAAGATCTCCTTTACAGTCAAAGCATTGCATGAATCTATCATCGTATTTACAGGTCCGACAAAAAAAAATGCCTTTTAGAAATATTTAAGGCAATTCTACTTATTTTTTACATACTAGCAGAATTTTTTTACTAGCACACATATTACCGGAATTACAGGCTAAGAATGGAAAGGGAGATAGGCCTGTGTTCATAGTACCATATTTGTCCAATGACAAATAAGTGTATCTTGTTTGCAATTAAACTGTCCCTGTTTTGAAATAATTAAATCTGAGACGTCATTAGGAATCTGAGCATGGTACTTTTAAAAGTTAGGCCTACCTTCCATCCCAGACAGTAGGCCTACCTTCCATCTCAGACAGTAGGCCTACCTTCCATCTCAGACAGTAGTTTTACCTTCCATCTCAGACAGTAGGCCTACCTTCCATCCCAGACAGTAGTTCTACCTTCCATCCCAGACAGTAGGCCTACCTTCCATCCTAGACAGTAGGCCTACCTCCCATCCCAGACAGTAGGCCTACCTTCCATCCCAGACAGTAGTTCTACCTTCCATCCCAGACAGTAGGCCTACCTTCCATCCTAGACAGTAGGCCTACCTCCCATCCTAGACAGTAGGCCTACCTTCCATCCCAGACAGTAGGCCTACATTCCATCCCAGACAGTAGGCCTACCTTCCATCCCAGACAGTAGGCCTACCTTCCATCCCAGAAAGTAGGCCTACCTTCCATCCCAGACAGTAGGCCTACCTTCCATCCCAGACAGTAGGCCTACCTTCCATCCCAGACACTAGGCCTACGTTCCATCCCAGACAGTAGGCCTACCTCCCATCCCAGACAGTAGGCCTACCTCCCATCCCAGACAGTAGGTCTACCTCCCATCCCAGACAGTAGGTCTACCTTCCATCCCAGACAGTAGGCCTATCTTCCATCCCAGACAGTAGGCCTACCAATGCAGAGAAATTAAAGCTTTAACTGCTGGCTACTCTTCTTCCATACCCAACAAGAGAAGGTCACACAGAAGTGTTGCCCTAAAAGCTGTCTGAGTTTAAACATATTCTATTGTACGGAAAAGCTTAATCAATTGATAGTGACAGAATTTGATTACTTCCCAAGCAAAGTCTTTTTTTTGTCTCCTGGCTAGAAGGTTGTAGCTCAGCCTCAATGTTAAAGAAACAAAACAATGATATCCCCATATGCATCGGAGTCACGTCTTTTCTGAGTATTTTACTGCTTGTTTCTAGCATAAAGTATCACGGACCAAAGCACTGTCATAGATCACTTTATATAATCTGATATTTTTTATTTTCTTCAAAATATTGAGCTAACAAGGGGCAGGCCTGTGCCTTTTGCCATTTTCTTAAATAAAAGGTAGGCCTATGGCATTCCCTCTCATACCCCCTCAATTCGAGTTTTGGTTTTAACTTAACAGCCCTTCACTGACACAGAGGTGGGCTATTTAAAGAGAGCATGGTGGGTGGAGGAATTGGCCAACTAATCTATGTACAAGTGCCTTCAGAAGGTATTCATACCCTTCGACTTATTCCACATTGTGTTGTGTTACGGCCTGAATTCAAAGTGGATTAGGTAGATGTTTTCCTATCTACACACAATACCTCATAATGACAAAGTGAAAACATGTTATGATAAATGTTCGTAAATGTATTGAAAATTAAATGAATACATATCTAATTTACATAGGTATTCACACCCCTGAGTGAAATCACCTTTGGAAGTGATTACAGCTTTGAGTCTTTCTGGGTAATATTTTGCCAGTGCTTAGCTCCATTTCGTTCTCATTCTGAAAATCTCCCAGTCCTAACGATTACAAGCATACCCATAACATTTGAGTAATTTAGCAGACACTCTTATCCATACTTACAGTAGTGAGTGCATACATTTTCATACTTTTCTTTTTTTCATACTGGTCCCCATGGGAATCAAACCCACAATTCTGGCGCTGTAAACACCATGCTCTACCAACTGAGATACACAGGAACACATGATGCAGTCACCATTATGCTTGACAATATGCAAACTGGTACTCAGTAATGCGTTGTATTGGATTTACCCCAAGCATAACACTTTGTATTCAGGACAAAAAGTTAATGGCATAACATGTTTGTTTTGCCATATTACTGTCTTTTTGAAAACAGAATGCATGTTTTGGAATATTTTTTATTCTGTACAGGCTTCCTTCTTTTCACTCTGTCATTTAGGTTAGTATTGTGGAGTAACGACGATTTTGTTGATCCATCCCCAGTTGACCTCATGGTGAAATGTCCTTCCTCTCCGGCAACTGAGTTGCTTGTAGTGTATGTTTGTAGTGACTGGGTGTATTGATACACCATCCAAAGTGTAATTAATAACTTCACTATGCTCAAAGGGATATTCAATGTCTGCTTTTTTTTTTTACACCCATCTACCAATAGTGCCCTTCTTTGCGAACCATTGGAAAACCTCCCTTGTCTTCGTGGTTAGATCTGTGTTTTGAAGTTCACCTTACAGATACTTGTATGTGCGGGGTACAGAGATGATGTAGTCATTCAAAACTCATGTTTAAACACTATTATTGCACACAGAGTCCATGCAACTTATTATGTGACTTGTTAAGCACATTTTTACACCATGCAACTTATTATGTGACTTGTTAAGCACATTTTTTATTCCTGAACTTATTTAGGCTTGCCATAACAAAGGGGTTGAATACTTATTGACTCAAGACATTTCAGCATTTCATCTTTTATTAATTTGTAAAAACTTATTTTGAGAAACATAGTAACACTTTGACATTATGGGGTATTGTGTGTAGGCCAGTGACAAAAAATATTTCATGTAGGCTTTATGCGGAAAAAGTCAAGGGGTGTGAATACTTTTTGAAGGCACTGTACATAGCAGCCTAAAGCCTAATTTCGTCTGTCAAACAGGTAAGCCTACCTTGTATTTCCTACATAGGAAGAAATAGGCTCCAACACAAACTCCTCTTGTTGTTAGCAAAGTCTAAATAAAATGAAGACTGTTGAAAGGAATTATGCCTACTCGAATTTGCCTACTTTCAGCACCATGAGCTGTCCATTTCCGTTTGATTGTACCGGCGGCTGCTGCTTCAAATTTCAATACCACAATGTAAATTACCAGAATCTGGCTTATTGTGAGGTCAATAACTCTGATAAATACAGTGCATTCGGAAAGTATTCAGACCCCTTGACTTTTCCCACATTTTGTTACGATACAGCCTTATTCTAAAATTGATTACATTTGGGGGGTTTTCCTCCTCAATCGACACACAATACCCCATAATGACAAAGCAAAAATAGTATTCTATACAAATCTATACAAATCTATTATAAGTAAAAAACTGAAATATCACATTTACAACGATTATGTAAATGTATATCCATCCGTAAGAGGAATAGAGAGAGGACGGAAGAGAGAGAGAGGCCAGTGGAGATGCCAGCGGACGCGGAGATGCATGAATTACGCAAGGGAACAGTGAAGACAGAGATGTGTAAATTAAAAGTTAATTCATAGGCTGGGATATTAATCTTCCATTCGTATGCTAGCCTATATATTAGCCCCAGCCTACTACAGTGAATTCAGGCGACCAACACCTGTGCTATGGTATGACAAAAACAATATTTTTTTCAGACGCATGTTTTCTGCTAATGAATTGAAGTTCAACACAGCCAAATGTGTCAGCTTAATTAAATGCGCAATAAAAAAGTATAGTGCTTAGGCATGTTTAATGATACACTGGCTGTAGACAACAGATCGCAAGGCAGGCAATCCCCGATTCCCCACTGAATTCCTTTTTGGAAATGACAAGTTCACTTTCTCATCCATAAACGCATATTAAATGCACTGTCCAGAAGCCCACACCAGCAGGAGGGGAGGCCTTTTCATTAGGAGGAAAGTCTACTGTGGATCGCGAAAATAATTTCCACAATTTAAATATTATGCCTATGGGGACACCTATACATTTGGCAGCAATGCACGAGGGATCAGTGTAGCCTTTTATAGTTTAGACATGATGTTGAAATATCCTCACTCCTATAATAAAAAACAGCATGCTTCTGTCATAGACTCAATTGAATTAAAGAAATTACAGAGGGCATGAAAATAATTACAGGGGGCAGTTTGGAAAAACGAATGTCCATCAGAAAGTATCCTAAAGTAGCCTGTCTGGACTCCATCTTAATAAGAGAGGAGGGACTAATATTATACCTGAAATTAGCGTAACAAAATTGTAAAAATGTCATGATGATTAGCAAATGCAAGGAATGACGACAGGTGCCAGTTTTGCGTTTCTTCCCTCTCATAATGGGAGAGAAACTGAAGCAAAAGTAGTGTAAGGTTCTGTATTTATTTTCTTAGTCAAACATGTGTTCTGTTTCGTTGTGTTCTTGAACGTAGCCCTGTTTCTTTGTGTTCTTGAACTTTAATTTTTGTTCATTGATTTCACCTGTGTTAGTTACTCACCTGGTCTCATCAGCTCCTTATTTAGTTCAGTTCATTCTGTTTGTGCCTTGGTGAGGTATTGTTTGTTTAGATTTTAAACTCAGCAACAAAAAAAAGAAGTGTCCCCTTTTCAGGACCCTGTCTTCCAAAGATAATTTGTAAAAATGTAAATAACTTCACAGATCTTCATTGTAAAGGGTTTAAACACTGTTTCCCATGCTTGTTCAATGAACCATAAACAGTTAATAAACATGCACCTGTGGAACGGTCATTAAGACACTAACAGCTTACAGATGGTAGGCAATTAAGGTCACAGTTATGAAAACTTAGGACACTAAAGAGGCCTTTTTACTGACTCTGAAAAACACCAAAAGATAGATTCCCAGGGTCCCTGCTCATCTGTGTGAACATGCCTTAGGCATGCTCAAGGAGGCATAAGAACTGCAGATGTGGCCAGGGAAATAAATTGCAATGTCCGTACTGTGAGATGCCTAAGACAGTGTTACAGGGAGACAGGATGGACAGCTGATCGTTCTCGCAGTGGCAAACCACGTGTAACAACACCTGCACATGATCGGTACATCCGAACCTCACATCTGCGGGACAGGTACAGGATGGCAACAACAGCTGCCCGAGTTACACCAGGAATGCACAATCCCTCCATCAGTGCTCAGACTCTCAGCCTATTGCGGACAGAGGCTGGACTGAGGGCTTGTAGACCTGTTGTAAGGCATGTCCTCACCAGACATAACCGGCAGCAACATCGCCTATGGGCACAAACCCACTGTCGCTGGACCAGACAGAACTGGCAAAAAGTGCTCTTCACTGACGAGTCGCGGTTTTGTCTCACCAGGGGTGATGGTCGGATTCGCGTTTCTCGTCGAAGGAATGAGTGTTACACCGAGGCCTGTACTCTGGAGCGAGATCGATTTGGAGGTGGAGGGTCCGTTACGTTCTGGGGCGGTGTGTCACAGCATCATCGGACTGAGCTTGTTGTCATTGCACAGCGTTGATATTGCCTGCGTTACAGGGAAGACATCCTCCTCCCTCATGTGGTACCCTTCCTGCAGGCTCATCCTGACATGTCCCTCCAGCATCACAATGCCACCAGCCATACTGCTCATTCCGTGTGTGATTTCCTGCAAGACAGGGATGTCAGTGTTCTGCCATGGTCAGTGAAGAGCCCGGATCTCAATCCCATTGAGCACGTCTGGGACCTGTTGGATCGGAGGGTGAGGATTAGGGCCATTCCCCCTAGAAATGTCCGGGAACTTGCAGGTGCCTTGGTGGAAGAGTGGGTTAACATCTCACAGCAAGAACTGGCAAATCTGGTGTATTCCATGAGGAGGAGATGCACTGCAGTACTTAATGCAGCTGGTGGCCACACCAGATACTGACTTACTTTTGATTTTGACCCCCCTTGTTCAGGGACACATAATTCAATTTCTGTTAGTCACATGTCTGTGGAACTTGTTCAGTTTGTCTCAGTTGTTAAATCTTATGTTCATACAAATATTTACACGTTAAGTTTGCACGTTTACTAAGCCTTTTCCTAGCTCATTTGTGAGAACCAGTTATAGCCTTCAGTCCTAGTTTTGATTTACCTGCCTGTTTGCCTACCGGTGTATGACCATTGCCTGCCTGTGAACACGATACCTGCCTTCTGCGAAGGAGAAATAAACACCTACCGCGCTCTGCGCGTGAATCTACATACAGTGCCTTGCGAAAGTATTCGGCCCCCTTGAACTTTGCGACCTTTTGACACATTTCAGGCTTCAAACATAAAGATATAAAACTGTATTTTTTTGTGAAGAATCAACAACAAGTGGGACACAATCATGAAGTGGAACGACATTTATTGGATATTTCAAACTTTTTTAACAATCAAAAACTGAAAAATTGGGCGTGCAAAATTATTCAGCCCCCTTAAGTTAATACTTTGTAGCGCTACCTTTTGCTGTGATTACAGCTGTAAGTCGCTTGGGGTATGTCTATCAGTTTTGCACATCGAGAGACTGAATTTTTTTCCCATTCCTCCTTGCAAAACAGCTCGAGCTCAGTGAGGATGGATGGAGAGCATTTGTGAACAGCAGTTTTCAGTTCTTTACACAGATTCTCGATTGGATTCAGGTCTGGACTTTGACTTGGCCATTCTAAAACCTGGATATGTTTATTTTTGAACCATTCCATTGTAGATTTTGCTTTATGTTTTGGATCATTGTCTTGTTGGAAGATAAATCTCCGTCCCAGTCTCAGGTCTTATGGCAGACTCAATCAGGTTTTCTTCCAGAATGGTCCTGTATTTGGCTCCATCCATCTTCCCATCAATTTTAACCCTTCCCTGTCCCTGCTGAAGAAAAGCAGGCCCAAACCATGATGCTGCTACCACCATGTTTGACAGTGTGGATGGTGTATTCAGCTGTGTTGCTTTTACGCCAAACATAACGTTTTGCATTGTTGCCAAAAAGTTCAATTTTGGTTTCATCTGACCAGAGCACCTTCTTCCACATGTTTGGTGTGTCTCCCAGGTGGCTTGTGGCAAACTTTAAACGACACTTTTTATGGATATCTTTAAGAAATGGCTTTCTTCTTGCCACTCTTCCATAAAGGCCAGATTTGTGCAATATACGACTGATTGTTGTCCTATGGACAGAGTCTCCCACCTCAGCTGTAGATCTCTGCAGTTCATCCAGAGTGATCATGGGCCTCTTGGCTGCATCTCTGATCAGTCTTCTCCTTGTATGAGCTGAAAGTTTAGAGGGACGGCCAGGTCTTGGTAGATTTGCAGTGGTCTGATACTCCTTCCATTTCAATATTATCGCTTGCACAGTGCTCCTTGGGATGTTTAAAGCTTGGGAAATCTTTTTGTATCCAAATCCGGCTTTAAACTTCTTCACAACAGTATCTCGGACCTGCCTGGTGTGTTCCTTGTTCTTCATGATGCTCTCTGCGCTTTTAACGGACCTCTGAGACTATCACAGTGCAGGTGCATTTATACGGAGACTTGATTACACACAGGTGGATTGTATTTATCATCATTAGTCATTTAGGTCAACATTGGATCATTCAGAGATCCTCACTGAACTTCTGGAGAGAGTTTGCTGCACTGAAAGTAAAGGGGCTGAATAATTTTGCACGCCCAATTTTTCAGTTCTTGATATGTTAAAAAAGTTTGAAATATCCAATAAATGTTGTTCCACTTCATGATTGTGTCCCACTTGTTGTTGATTCTTCACAAAAAGATACAGTTTTATATCTTTATGTTTGAAGCCTGAAATGTGTCAAAAGGTCGCAAAGTTCAAGAGGGCCGAATACTTTCGCAAGGCACTGTATTTTTCTCCCCGAGTATTCATTACACGTAGCTAGATTGAATCTTGTAAGCTAATATTTTCCATATCATTCTAGCCACTTTGAACAACATGCTCTTGCATTGACACTGACTTTCTGTTTTTACCCAATGACATTCAAATTAGCATTGAAAAAAGTCACTAATTTAAGTTTGTTCCGCCTGAGCGAGTCTGACCAAAAGTCAGAGACCACTATGATACAAATGCATTTGGATCGCGGGAACAGAGCAGAAATAGGCTTTTGTAGGCTACAGTCCAATCTATCTCTTCCAATGGCTCAACTACTATCCGTATACAAAGATTATCCAATTTGAATTAACGCTTGGAGGTAAGGACGACAGCAGTGGTGTAGCCTACGGGCTGTATGGATATCACAAATCTATGTTTGTGTATTTTAACCCAATAATGGTTTAATTGAATACGTTTAAACTGCCTATCAATCATTGTTTTTGCAAACTGTGGGCAGCCAGTGAACAATGTGCATAGGGTCGATCCAAGCCTACAGAATAACAGTTTGAGGGAGTTCCTCCCTTCAACAATCCTCAGTAGTATAGTGAGACCACAAGTGGGGTTTTTATTGCTCAATCTAATGTGCTGATAAATGTCCATAGGCCTAATGAACACATGCTCAAATTTGCGACATTTTGATACCATAAACAGCTCCAAATTATCGAGATCTCTATAGGCCTGTATCAAACTCAGCATACGGCATACATTTTTAACATGCAAATAGCATTTTTCGGTATAGCGCTAAAAGCATGCCATTTCATGAGAGCAGCATTTTATTTTTCACCTCAAATCAATGAGCCCAATCAGTCCTCTATGGCAACAAAATCAGAAACAACAGAGTAGGCTAATTAGTCCTTAGTTTTGGGGTTATGCTCAGGTAAAACAATTTGGCTAATCTATAATTCCATATTTCCAAGTCCTATTCTTGAAGATCAATGGATATTACATTTATTGGAATGACTGGAAATGTGTCTGACTTCGGTTTTTAATGTAAAGACATAGCCTAATGGTATTATTATCTGTTGTAGAAAGAAATTGGTTAAAAGAGCCTATATAACCAAACCGTAAAGTAAAATGCAACATCTATTCATGGCCAGCTAGGTAAACTAACATTGATTTATCCAGCAATATGTTGTTCAATTGGTAATACTCATTTTTGTCTTCTTCTAATTCCTCTTAAGGAAAAGTAATCGAAAAGTTGTTACTGATTACAATTTTGGACAGGTAACTTGTAACTGTAACAGATTACATTTAGAAAGTAAACTACCCAACCCTGGTTCTATAAACCCACAGCTCTATTCTACAGGCGCTCCTAGCTCTGTGCACCTCTGCTCAGAATAATACCACAGAGGTGTTAATCGCATGATTAACTCACAGTTAAAAATGAAGCATCCTTTCTCTTCACTTTCTCTAAGTATTCTCTGACATTCTGTCTTCCTCCTCTCTTCTCTCTTCTAATTAGGCCCCTCACCTTCTGACGAGGCTGTCTGTCATTCATTACTGCTGACGTAGCTAGCACTGCCTCCCCCTTCTCTCTCTGTTGGTCCCCCTCTCTTGACAACTCATTAAACGTAATGGGTGGTTGCTGCGGTCCCAGTGACCCCAGCGTTATTTCATGTTTCCCAGAAACCTGGGGATTTGCACATCAGAAGGTCTCCCCTACAGGCAGCTGTTGGATCTATTGTGAGTCTTACACACCACTCAGTGAGGTGAGGATTAAGCTGTATGAACGCTGAGCACCGCACCACACCACACCGCACAGTCCAGACAGCCTGCTTGCCTGCAAAGTGAATTCTTAAAGCGCTAGCTAGCTGCTATCGCTGAAAATGGGGTGAGGAGAGGCTAACAGAACAGAAGCAACAGGCTTTCTCTCCAGGTTGCTGCTGCTTTCCTTGCCCAGACAAGGTAACAAAAGAGGCATCAGTAAGGCAGTCAGAAAATCAATCCCCCATCCATGTGACTGAGTAGAGTGGTAAGAGCGCATTACGGGCTAACTAAGGCAAACCAAGCTCCTTGACATTGCTGAGGCCAACCTCCTACACAGGTTATTATATCTCTGATGGAGTAAGGATGAGCGTAACCCACTCTTCCACCAAGGCACCTGCAAGTTCCCGGACATTTCTGGGGGGAATGGCCCTAGCCCTCATCCTCTGATCCAACAGGTCCCAGACGTGCTCAATGGGATTGAGATCCGGGCTCTTCACTGGCCATGGCAGAACACTGACATCCCTGTCTTGCAGGAAATCACGCACAGAACGAGCAGTATGGCTGGTGGCATTGTCATGCTTGTTTAAAGGTCCTGGGGTCTGACGGCAGACAGACAGTGGATGTGGGCCTACTATGGACAACTGCATCACCCTCTGTGGCACTGGATGACTAGAAATGCTGTTGCCTGAGGGTGAGGTTATTAGGTTATACAGTTATTAGGTAATGCCTAAGACAAGTAACCTCTGGTTGTACTGGGCTGGCTGTACTCTACTGTGGTGCTGGGAGCTAGCAGGGAGGAGAGTGGCTCTAAGCAGCATGGGTATACCTGTACAAGGGCCTCATGTTCAGGGACATAATAGAGCAGAGCACACAACAGCTGCTGACACACGTGACACACACTACACACAATTTTTGAAATGATATGAAATAACAACAAAAAAGATCCAAACAGCTCCAAAATACAAATACTGTAGATG
The DNA here is from genome assembly GCF_013265735.2 of Oncorhynchus mykiss. NCBI lineage: Eukaryota > Metazoa > Chordata > Actinopteri > Salmoniformes > Salmonidae > Oncorhynchus > Oncorhynchus mykiss. Next base: position 35,909,082 of record NC_048574.1, on the reverse strand, counting down.
AAAGACATCATAATACTCTTATGGTATACTTATTGAGAAAGAGAAACAACCGGCACATGTTCAAAGCCACAGCCTTACTAACTACTGGATGTGAAATTGTTTTGGAGGTGGAAAATACTGTTTTTATCCTACTGTAATGTGGGAAGCACTGTTAGACAGACAACATAACCAATGGTACAATATGCTGCTGTTATGCTTCAAATGCATTTCACTGCTCTCAAGACTGTTCAAGCATACCTAAAGCATGCCTGTGGCCACAGCACCCCTGTGTTTCAAAATAAATACATACTTCCTTCTCTTATCCCAGAAGAGGGATGTTTATTTTTCCTGGCTGTCCCATGAAAAGAAATGTATTCCATGAGATTGATTCCAGATCGACTGTCTTTATATAATTGACTTGTATTTTATAGATTGCATGCATTAAACCAAATGAAATTGTGCCTAATCAGATCCATCTGTAATGCCATAATGAGCAGTGAGATAACACATAATGAGGGAATGTGAGTGTTCTTGTGGTTGTAACAGGCAGTAACTTCATATGGACCTGACATCTAATCTAGTTTTTTTTTAAATAAATACATGAATCAAATCAAAAGCTAATTTGATTTGTCACATGCTTCGTAAACAACAGGTGTGGACTAACAGTGGAACAGTACTCGACCCCCCCCCCGTTTCCTCTATTCTACGATCAGCTACTTTGTCTTGGTGACATTGAGGGAAAGGTTGTTGTCCTGGCAATACACTGCCAGGTCTCTGACCTTCCTATAAGTTGTCTCATCGTCGTCGGTGATCAGGCCTATCACCGCCGTTTCGTCAGCAAACTTAATGATGGTGTTGGAGTCGTGCACGGCCAGGGCTTGAACAGGGAGTACTAAGCACGCACTCCCCCCGTGTTGAGGGTCAGTGGGGCGGATGTGTCCAGGAAGTCCAGGATCCAGGTGCAGAGGGAGGTGTTTAGTCCCAGGATCTTTAGCTTAGTGATGAACTTGGAAGGCACTATGGTGTTGAATGCTGAGCTGTAGTCAATGAACATCATTCTCACATAGGTGTTCCTCTTGTCCTGATGGGCGAGGGCAGTGTGGAGTGCAATACAGATTGCGTCATCTGTGGATCTGTTGGGCGGTATGCAAATTGGAGTGGGTACAGTGTGTCTGAGATGATGGTGTTGATGTGAGCCATGACCAGCCTTTCAAAGCATTTCATGGCTACAGATGTGAGTGCTACGGGCAGGGCATTTAGACAGGTTACCTTGGCGTTCTTGGGCACAGGGACTATACATGTACATATTACCTACATGTACATATTACCTCAATTACCTCGACTAACCGGTGCCCCCGCACATTGACTCTGTACCGGTACCCCCTGTACAGTATGTTGCCTCGCTATTGTTATTTTACTGCTGCTCTTTAATTATTTGTTACTTATATTTTTTATTTATCAATTTTTTACTTAACACTTATTTTTCTTAAAACTGCATTGTTGGTTAAGGGCTTGTAAGTAATCATTTCACTGTAAGGTCTGGCGAATGTGACAAATACAATTTTGATTTGATTTGATTTGATATGGTGGTCTGCTTGAAACATGTAGGTATTACAGACTGGGTCAGGGAGAGGTTGAAAATGTGATAAAAAAATGTAAAAGGAACAGCCTTCCGTCTAATTCCCCAGGTCTATCGGCTGATATGGTTATTCATCAGATACAGCCGACAAGCACAGAGACATTTTCTGTGCCTTGTGCTCATTCCACCCAGAGGCGAGTTGTCATCGCTAGTCCAATCCTATCATAGTCACAAATGACCAAAGTTATTATCGGGCTGAAAAGGGTCCCTGAATGCAAACAAAACGTGACATACTACAGAAATAAAAAGAGGGGCCTCTGCTTCTGTTACACCCATGATGTTAGAGCTGTGAACTAGTACTAGGGAAACTGCTCCTCTGTTTATAATATTGAAAACAGAAATTCAGTGAGTAGGCATTATGTATGCCTCAGGCACCAAAGTGAGATGTTGGTTTGGGATACATCTTCCAACAGGTAAGTAAATAACATGAAGTTGCACCAATGGTCTTCCTGTGTTTTCACTTCTGTCCTCAGAACACATCTGAGGTGGATTAGCGGTAGGCCTAATCTCAGGCCTACTGGCGTATGTATGCACCCCCAAGTAAAACAAAATAATTAGGTGGAAATCAGCCTGAGTGAGCAACACTATTATGGTCCTGTATGAGAGAATGCTTTAATATTCCAACATGGTGGAACAGCAACACAGCTAACCCTCCACCCACACATACATTTGCATATTGCAGGAACAACAGCCCCAGACTGTTTATGAAGAGCAGGGGAAGGAGAGGAGAACATGCTGGATACAGATGTCATGTTCTTTAAAGTCATTGCTTTCTTAAATGCTGCTAGCTTTGCATCAAAGCCCTTGATTGGAGAGTTGAAAGAAATCACAAGAGAGCCTCACAAGAGAAATGTTGCACTCGGATGATTTACAGTGTGTTGTATGCTGTTCAGACGATTGTAATGGGAGGAATTCCATCGTGACACCAGAGGGCTGTGCATCATCACCATGAAACCCAGTATGAAATGTCTCCTTGGAATATTGCCTGCTAACCTCACAGGATCAAATACCTTCCCGAATCTCCTTCAAATCCACCAACACACTCCTCTATAGACAGACAGTATAAGAGTGAAACCCATAGTTCTACTGTATATACAAGTTGATATGACACAAGTGCCAGCTTAGACAACTCATTTCAAGCTGATGCTTGTTCTGAAAATGTACTGAAAGATTTAATAAACTGACAAACTGCCATGGGGGGTTATAAATGAACATGAAGTGATTCTTGTACGGATTACCTTTCATCAAGCACATCATAAAATGTTCATCCTCTTTGTGGTTTCACAATTCATCATCATTTAATTTGTCTTTGAGGCAGTAGTGTGATGCTCAATTAACTGCTTTTGCCAATTCAGTAGAGATGTAGGATCTTAATTTGATCGCCCTGTTGCAAGAGAACTTGTACTGTATGAGGTTTCCACTTTGAAATGTCAGACCTGATTCACCCTTATAAACATTTGTATCAACCCCTACAAAAATGTCCATTAATTAAAATCCACAAAATAATTCACACTTCCTGTTGCTGCAGGATTATTTCCCTGCTGTAGCAAACTGGCTCAAATGAAGATCTTACATCTGTACAAATGCCGAGTGGAATTAAGAACGAGGTACAAGCAAGTCCTTGAAAGCTATAAATACAGCACCTTTAAATTATTCACAGGCTCAATGGTGTGGTTGGTTCGTTTTTCATTAGGCTTCTAAATGTGAAGCACATAGCTTGTTGTCCTTGAATAATCTCAGGTAATAGTGAATCACAGCACAGCCTTCAGTTCAGAGCTTCATTGTGCGCTGTTATAGCTAGCTGTTGTGTAAGAGTGCAAAATCTTTCAGCGGCGGAGGGGGCCATTGTGACCTGTCAGTAGAGATCACTGTCGCTTGGTTGCCACACTAGACATGCATGCACATTCTGACGCACAGGTTGAAAGGGGCACTGCACATCCCAATGACTAGCCCTCAGGATCATCCAACACTGATGTCATTTTACAACCTCACCATTACCACCAAGTGCACTGTGGGCAGAACATACTGCATTCTGCATGTGTTGGAACTGGGTGTTCAGTACTGGGGATTGGGTTTAGCACAAAATTAAATAGAACCCTACTGTGTTTTGTATCTCCATGGGGTTAAGTCTTTCATTTAGAGACTAATTTGAGACTGGCAAGGTGACATTCTATTCAGACTGTATGTAATTATCTTTGTTTATCAATTACCGTGATTCAATGCACGGATGCCAAAATCCATCTGCCACTTTGTTAATTTTCTATACAACTTAATTTACCACATGCTGAGGAGAACCTGTTAGTCTAGTCAGGTGTGAGAAGTGACCTCCTCCAAATGTGGTCCAAGCTGGGGATGTTTAAACGTGTCAGGATATCAGCCACTGTCTGTAGTGCTCCTAATGCTCTGTCTAGAAAAATCATCTCCTGATGCAGACGTCCTATGCTACTTTCATCTATTTAAAGACTGACAAAGGAATTAATTGAGACATTTTGATTCATATATACACCACCGTTCAAAAGTTTGGGGTCACTTAGAAATGTTCTTGTTTTTGAAAGAAAAGCAACATTTTTTTGCATTGTTAATCTTGTAAATGACTATTGTAGCTGGAAACAGCTGATTTTTTAATGGAATATCTACATAGGCGTACAGAGGCCCATTATCAGCAATTGTCACTCCTGTGTTCCAATGGCACGTTGTGTTAGCTAATCCAAGTTGATCATTTTAAAAGGCTAATTGATAATTAGAAAACCATTTTGCAAATATGTTAGCACAGCTGAAAACTGTTGTTCTGATGAAAAAAGCAATAAAACTGGAAGGCCAGCATCCCGGAGTTGCCTCTTCACTGTTGACGTTGAGACTGGTGTTTTTCGGGTACTATTTAATGAAGCTGCCAGTTGAGGACTTGTGAGGCGTCTGTTTCTACCTAGACACTCTAATGTACTTGTCCTCTTGCTCAGTTGTGCACCGGGGCCTCCCACTCCTCTTTCTATTCTGATTAGAGCCAGTTTGCGCTGTTCTGTGAAGGGAGTAGTACACAGCGTTGTACAAGATCTTCAGTTTCTTGGCAATTTCTCTCATGGAATAGCCTTCATTTCTCAGAAGAAGAATAGACTGACGAGTTTCAGATGAAATCATTTTGTTTCTGGCTATTTTGAGCCTGTAATCAAACCCACAATGCTGATGCTCCACATACTCATCTAGTCTGAAGAAGGCCAGTTTTATTGCTTCTTTAATCAGACAACAGTTTTCAGTTGTGCTAACATATTTGCAAAAGGGTTTTCTAATGATCAATTCAACTTTTTCAATTATAAACTTGGATTAGCTAACACAACGTGCCATTGGAACACAGGAGTGATGGTTGCTAACAGTGGGCCTCTATAGCCTATGTAAATATTCCATTAAAAATCAGCTGTTTTCAGCTACAAGTCATTTACAACATTAATAATGTCTACACTGTATTTCTGATCAATTTGATGTTATTTTAATGGACAATTTTTTTTGCTTTTCTTTCAAAAACAAGGATATTTCTAAGTGACCCCAAACTTTTGAGAGGTAGTGTATATATTTTTTGGGGTCATTTTTAGCCATTGAGACATGGATTGTGTATGTGTGCCATTCAGAGGGTCAAAGGGCAAGACAAAACATGTAAGTGCCTTTGAACGGGAGTGCAAGTCAACATTAGGAAGGTGTTCCCAGTGTTTGGTGTTCTCAGTGTACTGTATATGTGAAAATCACTCTCTATGGTTGTTATTATGCAAGTCAGTAACCAGGTTTCCATCCAACCTTTTTACGCGAGTAAAGTACGTGTCGGATAAAAACATGTTATAACAAAATACGCTAGACAAGGTGGGACTTTTTGTGTCGGTAGAATGAATTATGCAAGAACTGTCGATGTATGCGCAAATATTGATATAATAACCATCATATCGAAGTAAACTTTGAGTTATGCTATGGCATGTTGTGTGGTCATCCCACTACAACTCTTCGGGAAATCATGCAGTTTATTAGGCAACAGATTAAATAAATTAATGATGAACTTCACAGGATGGGGAAAGTGCAAGGTGATGAGCTTGATGCTACTTTCCAATAAATATTGAGGGTCTTATTCTGGTGACATGATAATCGATACTTGGCTGCCATTTGACAAATAAAAATGAGTTCGCTCTTTTGTCCATAATAATAATAATATCATCATGTAGGCTATACGCACGCGCGTACGCACGCGCCTATACCAGAGTGGGCATACTCGCCATATAAAGTAAAACATTTTGAAACCGTCCGAGACCGGGAGGTCCGTGGGGCGATGCACAACTGGCCTAGCGTCGCCCCGGTTAGGGAGGGGTGTCCTTGTCTCATCGCGCACCAGCGACTCCTGTGGCTGGCTGGGCGCAGTGTGCGCTAACCAAGGTGGCCAGGTGCACGGTGTTTCCTCCGGCGCATTGGTGCGGCTGGCTTCCGGGTTGGATGCGCGCTGTGTTAAGAAGCAGTGCGGCTTGGTTGGGTTGTGTATCGGAGGACGCATGACTTTCAACCTTCGTCTCTCCCGAGCCCGTACGGGAGTTGTAGCGATGAGACAAGATAGTAGCTACTACAACAATTGGATACCACGAAATTGGGGAGAAAAAGGGGTAAAATTCAACAAAAAAAATATATTAAAAAAAAATAATAATAAAGTAAAACATTTTGTGAGAAAACCTTCAGTACAGTGGAAAATGCGATGGAAACCCATTGAACTTGTATATTTTATTCAGTACATGGGAACTTAACTGCAAATGGTATGTCATCATGCACAACCGTTTATCTGTAACAAAACAATTTGATGGAGACATCTCTGGTGTGAAAATGTGTATATTGTTTTTGGGGGGATTTTAGAATATTGCATGAAAATCTTTCGCCAATTGGATGGAAACCTAGCTACTGTCTGTCATTCATGGTGCTAGATCTACCTCTGGTATTTGCGGGTGGGTGTATGTAGTACTGGAAGCCAGCGTCAATATTTCCTTTCTCCAATGACCCACAGGCAATGATGGCAGAGTAGTGCAAACCATGGTTACGGATAAACACAGAGTATAAAGTCAAGGAGAGGTCATTGCACTAATGACCAGAAAATGTTGTTTCCGCTAAATAAAATAAAATCAAAGTTTATTTGTCACGTGCGCCGAATACAACAGGTGTAAGTAAACCTTACAGTGAAATGCATACTTACAGGCTCTAACCAATAGTGCGGAGAAAAAAGTATGTGTGTGTGTGTGTGTGTGTGTGTAGGTAGGTAAGTAAAGAAATAAAACAACAGTAAAAATACATTTGAAATAACAGTAGCGAGGCTCTATACAGACACCGGTTAGTCAGGCTGATTGAGGTAGTATGTACATGTAGATATGGTTAAAGTGACTATGCATATATGATGAACAGAGAGTAGCAGTAGCATAAAAGAGGGGTTGGTGGGTGGTGGGACACAATGCAGATAGCCAGGTTAGCCAATGTGCGGGAGCACACAAAGAACAGAAAATCTTTCATAACACAATACTTATGCTGCGGTCTCAAAGTGAAGGTCAAAGTGAAGGTCAAAGTGAAGCTCAAAGTGAAGGTCACAAAAGCACAGCATGTGTCCATAGTGAAGTTTGAACAAACTGTAGAAACCAATTTGGATTGTCTTGCAAGGCATTCCTGGAAGGACTCAAAATCATTTGAATATGCTCACTGCTTGGGAAATAAACACAAGAGGGTAAACATAGTGTCTGTCCACTGCTGAAGATTGATGTTTGCTCAGACACAATGATTATAAAGAGACATCCTGTGTTCCACAAAATGATTTTCAGTCAGAACAGATTCTTCTGAATTTTTTAAGCTCTTGTATTTATGTCATGCTACCAAATGATAACCCCACGACAAAACTGAAGATGACTGCTTGTCAACCTGGGGCAAGACATCCAAACTGACAAGACTGTGTTTTTTTTGTCAGTACATTATAACAAAAATGACACGCTTTGGGAAAGTTTCTCAGTCTGTCCGAGTGCTCCACAAATCCAGAGGGTACACTTTCAACTTTCAAATGAAACAAAAGAACAGAGGCAGACTCTCACATTACTCTCCACTACATACGCCTGTGCCTTCAAGGGAATTTAATTTTATCCATCTTTATCCACTGGGTCAATTGTCAAAAATCTCAGAACTCAGTCATTCCACAAGGACAAATTCTTGACCATTACCAATACAAGCATGTAATAATACTAATATTATTACAGTGTTTATCACCCACCAGATTGAGAGTCAATGATCATGATATGATACTGTTGTGGGTGGAAGTTTCTAGCTATAGAGATAATTACGTTTTACAGTAGGTTCCAGCACTCTGACCCGGCTCGGATTAAATCAAATAAATAACATATCCTAACATTATTATCTGCTCTCTGTAAATACACGTCCTACTCTGCCACCAGATCATATCCTAAATTAGTCTGGTTCTAGGTGAGACAGAGAGACATTCTATGGAAGCTGCTCTTCTCTGGGTTCAACATATTTGTCAACACTGGTCCCCAGTGCTGGGCCGTCATTCATGAGGTTGCCTTTATAAATGAGCAGCACTCAGAGTAGCAATGGGACTATCTTGTCCACCTGTGCTCTCACAGAGCTGGGAGAATAATTGACATTAGATTGAAGACGTACATTTTTCCTCCAAACCATTCTATTGGTAAAATAGGCACTGCGGCTGCTGTGCTCTCTATGCCATATTGTAAAATGAATTTGAATGCAGTTGTCCCATCATTACCCCTGGTATGTCTGATCTATATCTTATATAGGGCATGCTGCTGCAGGGAATAAGTGTTTCCATGGGTTCCTGCTTTTTCTGGGACAAACAGCAATTGCTGCAATGAAAGATCCCAACGATAGATAAATAGGCAAGCTAGAATAACTCTGAGTGGAGATATGGGATCATCTCTGGTCAAGAGCACACCTAGGCTGGAGGTCAGATGTTTTAAATGGAATAACAAGACCACCAAACTGCTGTTTAGCATAAAACATTATATATTTCAAAATACAAATATATCTTTGACAGCAGCCTCCATGTTCAAGTTCACTCTAAGTGTGTCTTTTGATATTGGTATTAAATATGCAGTTTGTTGAATTTGCCCTCCAGTGAACAGAATGGATTGAGCTGTATCTCATTACCATCTATTCTCCACTACGCTCTTAGAAAAAAGGGCTCCAAAAGGGTTTTCGGCAGTCCCCATAGGAGAACCCTTTTGGTACGAGGGAGAATCCTTTCTGGTTCTATGTAAAATGGAAAGGGTCCTACGTGGAACCAAAAAAGGGTTCTCCCTGGAACAAAAAAGGTTCTTCAAAGGGTTCTCCTAATGGGACAGCTGAAAAAACATTTTAGGTTCTAGATATAACTTTTTTCTCTAAGAGTGTAGATGAAGACTGCAAATTGGCCCTCCATCCTCTAAGAACGAATAAATATCACACACACAGTTAAGGATTAACAAAACACTAAGAAACGTTCCCCTGAATGAACAAAAAGTGCGGAACATTCCTTCTTCTTCACAATGGGTTGTAGTGTTAACAGCACCAAAGGTGTTTTATCAGTACATCAGTTTACATCTCCACTAGTCTCTCTCTCATCCCTGGTGTCTCCTTCCAAGAAAACCTCCACATAACTCCACGTTCAAACATGACCCTAGAGCTAAGTTATTGTCCTGGAGCTATGCCCATAGACGTACTATTGAAGCTCAGCTAGCGACAAACCATATGGCCACTGATCAGGAAAGGTTCGCTTCAAACATGGTCATCATGAGAGGAATTCTCTATGAAGTTCTCAAAGGTAAATTAATTGCATGCCTTTGATTTTGGCTGAAATATTGCTCAGCGCATGTAACTAACAGTGAACATTACCTCTGAGTGGATGAGTAACATAGTTACTCTCTTGGAATGGCCTATTTTGGAATTGTCCACAGTCTGACCCAAAGGTGGTTTAGCAGGGGCAGTCTAATTCCAGAGGAATTGTGAGCAGATCTCTCTCTGCGCTCCGTCCAACACCCCCCTGACTTCTAATCAAATCCCTGATGTTGTTTCAGCCAATAATCATACGTCTGATGTAATGTTATTCATTATAACCCAGATCAGATGGCAGTCAGATGGTGCTGCTGGTAGTGGTGCATCAGCGGGACTGCTCAGTGCTGTATGTACTGTGATAGAGCTTTCCGGTGCTTCAATAGCACTGTGCTGGTTGAGTCATATGAAGGGCAGGGAGAGATTAGGAGCTGCTTTTCAACGCTATATAAATAATATACTGATATAATAACATCTGATAAAATAGAAGTATATCTCTGAAGAAATTGTGGTGCATGAAGACCCTGCATACCCTTCAGATATGGGGCATGGAGTAAGTTCTAAAAGATGCATGGTGGGGCTTTTTACTGTGGTTATACTGTATGTTCACAGAGCAGTTTGGGACTATTCCTCCTTTTAGGGTCAGATGCACAGACAGCCATGTAAAGTGTTTGTACATTATCTGAAGATATCAGCTTGTCACACCCTGACCTGAGATATCTGTTTTCTTTATATTTTGGTTAGGTCAGGGTGTGACTAGGGTGGGTACGCTAGTTTTGTATTGTTTACGGTTTTTGTATTGTCTAGGGTTTTTGTATGTCTAGGGTTTTGTAGGTCTAGGGGGTTTTGTAATTCTATGTTGGCCTGATATGGTTCCCAATCAGAGACAGCTGTTTATCGTTGTCTCTGATTGGGGATCATATTTAGGTAGCCATTTCTCTTTGGTGTTTGTGGGATTTTGTCTATGTGTAGTTGCCTGTCAGCACTCGTTTGTATAGCTTCACAGTTCATTTTGTTATTTTGTTAGTTTGTTCAGTGTTCATTCTTTAAATAAATAAGAATGTACGCATACCACCCTGCGCCTTGGTCCGATACTTATAACGAATGTGACAGAAGATCCCAACAAAAATGGATCAAGCAGCGTGTTCAGTAAGAATGGACCTGGGAGGAGATCCTGGATGCAGGCGGGGGAGTATCGCCGTCCGAAGGAAGAAATTGAGGCAGCGAAAGCGGAACGGCGATATTACGAGGAGTTGTACCAACGAGACAAGCACGAGAGGCAGCCCCATAATATTTTTTTGGGGGTGGCACAAGGGGAGATTGGCTGAGTCGGGTGGGAGACCTGAGCCAACTCCTCGTGCTTACCGTGGGGAGCGTGTGATTGGTCAGACACCGTGTTACGCAGTGATGCCAGGACGCATTGTGCCAGCTCTACGCTCCAGGTCTCCAGTTCGTCTCTACAGTCCTGTACGTCCTGTGCCTCCTCTCCGCAATCGCCCTGAGGTGCGTGTCATCAGCACAGTACCACCAGTACCGGTCCCACGCATCAGGCCTCCAGTGCGCCTCCACAGTCCAGAGCTTCCGGCAACAGTTTCCTTCCGGCGACAGTTCCCAGTCCGGAGCTTCCGGCGACAGTTCCCAGTCCAGAGCTTCCGGCGACAGTTCCCAGTCCGGAGCTTCCGGCGACAGTTCCCAGTCCGGAGCTTCCGGCGACAGTTCCCAGTCCGGAGCTTCCGGCGACACTTCCCAGTCCGGAGCTTCCGGCGAGGGTCCCCAGTCCGGAGCTTCCGGCGAGGGTCCCCAGTCCGGAGCTTCCGGCGAGGGTCCCCAGTCCGGAGCTTCCGGCGAGGGTCCCCAGTCCGGGGTCTCCGGCGACGGTTCCCAGTCCGGGGTCTCCGGCGACGGTTCCCAGTCCGGGGTCTCCGGCGACGGTTCCCAGTCCGGGGCCTCCGGCGATGATCTGCAGTCCGGTTCTACAAAGGCGGAGGGATCAGCGTAAAGAGGGGGGGCTGCGACCAGAACCGGAGCCGCCACCGAGGGTAGATGCCCACCCGGCCGGGAGTCCGCACCTTTTGGGGGGGGGGGGGGGTGTATGGTCACACCCTGACCTGCGATATCTCTGTTTTCGTTATATGTTGGTTAGGTCAGGGTGTGACTAGGGTGGGTACGCTAGTTTTGTATTGTTTAGGGTTTTTGTATTGTTTAGGGTTTTTGTATTGTCTAGGGTTTTTGTATTTCTAGGGTTTTGTAGGTCTAGGGGGTTTTGTAATTCTCTGTTGGCCTGATATGGTTCCCAATCAGAGACAGCTGTTTATCGTTGTCTCTGATTGGGGATCATATTTATGTAGCCATTTCCCTTTGGTGTTTGTGCAATCTTGACTATGTGTAGTTGCCTGTCAGCACTCTATTGTATAGCTTCACGTTTCGTTTGTTATTTTGTTATTTTGTTCGGTGTTCATTCTTTTAATAAAGAGAATGTACGCTTACGACACTGCGCCTTGGTCTCCTTCATACGACAAACGTGACACAGCTTTAGTTTGTCTTTACTTATTTCAATATAACTGACAAAGTGGTGCTATTATAATAAAACAGGAGCTCGGTGGTGATTCTCTCCATTGTCCTGTCCACCCTCCTCACCACAGCACATCATCCCAGTGTGACTCAGTTCACCTCCACATTGACTAGCATGATATAGTCAGCGGACCCTAAGGCCAATGTTTTGGCATACGCCTGTCTCCCTCCACCTCCCTACTTTTCACTGCACAGACAATATTACTATGAAAAATACCAAAACAATATTTATTTCATATTGCACAGTGATAGTCAGTTAAGCATGTGTATATTTGTAAATGTGTCTGTGTGTTGGTTGTGTACCATACAGCCATATGTGTCAAGCTCTCGGGGGCTTATATTTTTCCTAGAAGTCTACACTCTTTGAAGTAATAGAAAGCTCTGGTGAAATGAATTCTGTTCTGTCACATATCAGGAAATATTGAGAGAAAGATATGGGCCGTGAGAGCTGATCTCTCCATAGTCTTCACCACAGTGAAGCACTGCCCTGTCCTGTGGCCTTCAGCCTATTGATCTTCTCAGGCAATAACATGGCCGATGGGGATGTGTGACTATCATTACATCCTGACCCAACCAGGGGAGAGCTATAGAGCGACGGACGTTATTCTAATCTGACTGGCAATTCTTACAAGTGGCTCCTAATCGATAAATCATTTACACATGTTATGACTCCCTACCATATATGTAATTGATCGCCTGATTCGATCATGTGATTTAAATACATTTGTTTAACCCTTTGTAGATGAATGGGCATTTTTTTAAGATACAAAGTCTCCACAGACAACAAAAAAAAAACCAAAACGTGCCATTTACAAAAGAATGACATCTCAAAACAAGCTATTATAGCACTCTGTATAGTGAGACACCATATGACTTCTCTCACTAGAGAAAAACCCTTTGAAAAGCATTTAAATAATGCAACTCCTTTTCTACCAGCTCAGTTGATTGTATTGTTAGCATTGTCCCACTGTTAACATCCTTATGTTACAGACGATCCTGTCTTATATGTTCCAGGTCTCATAAATAGAAGAAAAATCAAACAGATTTTTCGTTAAGTGGGAGACATCTGCTATGTTCCATCTTCAAACTGAATATCCATCTGTTATGCAGGTGTTTTGAGGAAGCATGAGAATGCATTAAAGAATGAGTAGCAGCAGACCCATGTAAAATCCCACATTCAAGGGTTATGGAGTGAGGCTGAGAGAATAAAGAGTATCTTCTGAGATGAAAGAACATACACACATACAGAACCAGTCAAAAGTTCTGACACACCTACTCATTCAAGGGTGTTCCTTTACTTTTACTATTTTCTACATTGTAGAATAATAGTGAAGACATCAGAACTATGAAATAAAAAAAACATATGGAATTATGTAGTAACCAAAAAAGTGTTAAACAAATCAAAATATATTTTTTGATTTTAGATTCTTCAAAGTAGCCACCCTTTGCCTTGATGACGGCTTTTCACACTCTTGACATTCTCTCAACCAGCTTCACCTGGTTGAGAGAAGAAGTTCCAACATATGCTGAGCACTTGCTGGCTGCTTTTCCTTCACTCTGCAGTCCAACTCATCCCAAACCATCTCAATTGGTTTGAGGTCAGGTGATTGTGGAGGCCAGGTCATCTGATGCAGCACTCCATCACTCTCCTTCTTGGTCAAATAGCCCTTACACAGCCTGGAGGTCTATTTTGGGTCATTGTCCTGTTGATAAACAAATGATAGTCCCACTAAGAGCAAACAGGATGGGATGGCATATCACTGCAGAATGCTGTGGTAGCCATGCTGGTTAAGTGTGCCTGGAATTCTAAATAAATCACTGACAGTGTCACCAGCAAAGCACTCCCACACCATCACACCTCCTCCTCTTTGCTTCACAGTGGGAACCACACATGAGGAGATCATCCGTTCACGTACTCCGCGTCTCACAAAGACACGGCGGTTGGATCAAAAAAATCTCATATTTGGACTCATCAAACCAAAGGACAGATTTCCACCAGTCCATTGCTCGTGTTTCTTGTCCCAAGCAAGTCTCTTCTTATTATTAGTCCCTTTAGTAATGGTTTCTTTGCAGCAATTAGACCATGAAGGCCTGATTCACGCAGTCTCCTCTGAACAGTTGATGTTGAGATGTGTCTGTTACTTGAACTCTGTGAAGCATTTATTTGGCTGCAATTTCTGAGGCTGGTAACTCTAATGAACTTATCCTCAGTAGCAGTGGTAACTCTGCTGCTTGTGACAAAACGGCACATTTTTACTGAGCAAGATGGCGCCGATAGAGATGGCAGCTTCTCTTCTAGTCCTTAGGAAACTGAGCAGTATTTTGTTTTTCATGTATTATTTCTTACATTGTTAGCCCAGAAAACCTTAAGTGTTATTACATACAACCGGGAAGAACTATTGGATATCAGAGAGACATCAACTTACCAGCACAACCAGCACTACGACCAGGAATATGACTTTCCCAAAGCAGATCCTTTGTCTGCACTAGAGGTTGACCAATTAATCGGAATGGACGATTTTTTATAACAATCGGAATTCGGTATTTTTGGACACCGATTTTGGCCGAATTATTATTTATTTTTTTGTACACCTTTATTTAACTAGGCAAGTCAGTTAAGAACACATTCTTATTTTCAATGACGGCCTAGGAACGGTGGGTTAACTGTTCCCTTGTTCAGGAGCAGAATGACAGATTTTTACCTTGTCAGCTCGGGGATTCAATCTTGCAAGTTAACTAGTCCAACGCTCTAACCACCTGCCTCTCATTGCACTCCACAAGGAGCCTGCCTGTTACGCGAATGCAGTAAGAAGCCACGGTAAGTTGCTAGCTAGCATTAAACTTATCTTATAAAAAACAATCAATTAATCAATCATAATCACTAGTTAACTACACATGGTTGATGATATTACTAGTTTATCTAGCGTGTCCTGCGTTGCATATAATCAATGCGGTGCGCATTCGCGAAAAAGGACTGTCGTTGCTCCAACATGTACCTAAACATAAACATCAATGCCTTTCTTAAAATCAATACACAAGTATATATTTTTAAACCTGCATATTTAGTTAATATTGGCTGCTAACATGAATTTCCTTTAACTAGGGAAATTGTGTCACTTCTCTTGCATTCTGTGCAACAGAGTCAGGGTATGCAGCAGTTTGGGCCGCCTGGCTCGTTGCGAACTGTGTGAAGACCATTTCTTCCTAACAAAGACAGCCAACTTCGCCAAGTTGATTTAACAAAAGCGCATTTGCGGAAAAACCATAAACACCAATGCCTTTCTTAAAATCAATACACAGAAGTATATATTTTTAAACCTGCATATTTAGCTAAAAGAAATCCAGGTTAGCAGGCAATATTAACCAGGTGAAATTGTGTCACTTCTCTTGCGTTCATTGCACGCAGAGTCAGGGTATATGCAACTGTTTGGTGTAATTGTAACATCATACAGGAACCTATGTCCTTTTGTTCACCTGACCTAGAATTCCTCACAATCAAATGCCGACCATATTATCTCCCAAGAGAACTCTCCTCGGTTATCTTCACAGCCATGTATATCCCCCCGCAAGCGGATACCAAGACGGCCATCAAGGAACTTCACTGGACTTTATGCAAACTGGAAACCATCTATCCTGAGGCTGCATTTATTGTAGCTGGGGATTTTAACAAAGCTAATCTGAGAACAAGGCTACCTAAATTCTATCAGCATATCGATTTCAGTACACGAGCGAGTAACACACTCAACCACTTCCGCGATGCATACAAGGCCCTCCCCCGCCCTCCTTTTGGCAAATCTGACCATTACTCCATTTTGTTGCTTCCCTCCTATAGGCAGAAACTAAAACAGGAAGCGCCCGTGCTTAGGTTTATCCAAAGCTGGTCTGACCAATCGGTTTCCACGCTTCAAGATTGCTTCAATCACGTGGACTGGGATATGTTCTGGGTAGCCTCAGATAATAACATTGACGCATACGCTGACTCAGTGAGCGAGTTTACAAGGAAGTGTATAGGAGATGTTGTACTCACTGTGACTATTAAAACCTTCCCTAACCAGAAACTGTGGATTGATGGCAGCATTCATGCAAAACTGAAAGCACGTACCACCACATTTAATTACGGCAAGGCGACTGGAAATATGACCAAATACAAACAGTCAAGTTATTCCCTCTGTGAGGCAATCAAACAAGCAGAGTGTCAGTATAGAGACAAAGTGGTCGCAATGCAACGGCTCAAACACGAGACATATGTGGCAGGGTCTACAGACAATCACGGATTACAAAAAGATAACCAGCCCCTTCGCGGACATCGACGTCTTGCATCCAGACAAATTAAACAACTTCTTTGGGTACTTTGAGGACAATTCAGTGCCACCGACGCGGCCCGCTACCAAAGTCTGTGGGCTCTCCTTCTCCGTGGCCGACGTGAGTAAAACATTTTAACGTGTTAACCCTCGCAAGGCTGCCGGCCCAGACAGCATCCCTTGCCATGTCCTCAGAGCATGCGCAGACCAGCTGGCTAGTGTGTTTACAGACATATTCAATCAATCCCTATCCCAGGCTTCTGTCCCCACATGCTTCAAGAGGACCACCATTGATCCTGTTCCCAAGAAAGCTAAGGTAACTGAACTAAATTACTATCGCCCCGTAGCACTCCCTTCTGTCATCATGATGTGCTTTGAGAGACTAGTCAAGGATCATATCACCTCCACCTTACCTGTCACCCTAGACCCATTTCAATTTGCTTACCGCACCAAAAGGTCCACAGATGATGCAATCGCCATCACACTGCCACTGCCCTATCCCATCTGGACAAAAGGAATACCTATGTAAGAATTCTGTTCATTGACTATAGCTCAGCATTTAACACCATAGTACCCTCCAAAAACATCATTAAGCTTGAGACCCTGTGTCTCGACCCCGTCCTGGGAAACTGGGTCCTGGACGTCCTGACGGGCCGCCCCCAGGTGGTGAAGGTAGGAAACAACATCTCCACTCCGCTGATCCTCAACACTGGGGCCCCACAAGGGTGTGTTCTCAGTCCCCTCCTGTACTCTGTGTTCACCCACGACTGTGTGACCATGCGCACCTTATGCGCACCTCCAACTCAATCATCAAATTTGCAGACAACACAACAGATTACCAACAACGATGAGACAGTCTGCAGCGAGAAGTTGAGGGCCCTTGGAGTGTGGTGTCAGGAAAACAACCTCTCTCTCAATGTCAGCAAAACAAAAGAGATGATCGTGGACTTCAGGAAACAGCAAAGGGAGCACCCACATTTCCACATCGACGGAACAGCAGTGGAGAAGGTGCATATCACCGACAAACTGAAATGGTCCATGCACACAGACAGTGTGATGAATAACGCGCAACAGGGCCTCCTCAATCTCAGGAGGCTGAAAGAATGTGGCTTGTCACCGAAAACCCTCACTAACTTTTACAGGTGCACAATTGAGAGCATCCTGTCACTCTGTATCACTGCCTGGTACGGCAACTGCACCGCCCACAACCGCAAGGCGCTCTAGAGGGTGGTGCGGTCTGCACAACGCATCTCTGGGGGCAATCTACCTGCTCTCCAGGACACCTACAACACCCGATGTCACAGGAAGGCAAATATGATCATCAAAGACAATAACCACCCGAGCCACTGCCTGTTCACCCCACTTCCATCCAGAAGGTGAGATCAGTACAGGTGCATCAAAGCTGGGACAGAGAGATTGAAAAACAGCTTCTATCTCAAGGCCATCAGACTGTTAAACAGCCACCACTAGCACAGAGAAGTGGCTGCCTACCTACAGACTTGATATCATTGGCCACTTTAATAAATGGAACACTAGTCACTTTATTAATGCCACTTTAAGAATGTTTACATATCTCACATTACTCATCTCATATGTTTATGATGTATACTGTATCATCCACTATCTATTCTTTACTATCTCAGCCACTCTGTCACTGCTCATCCATATATTTAATACTTACATTGTAATATATTCTCATCCCATTCCTTTACTAGATTGTCTTAGGCTTTGTTGTAGAATTGTTAGATATTACCTGTTAGATACTGCTGCACTGTCGGATCTAGAAGTATAAGCATTTCGCTACACTCGCAATAACATCTAATAACCATGTGTATGTGACCAATAACATTTGATTTGGTATTTTATTGTCCCCAGCACAAGGTGCACTTGTGTAATGGTCATGCTGTTTAATCAGCTTCTTAATATGCCACACCTGTCAGGTGGATGGATTATCTTGACAAAGGAGAAATGCTCACTAACAGGGATGAACACAAATTTGTCCACAAAATTTGAGAGAAAAAAGCTTTTGTGCGTATGGAACATTTCTGGGATATTTTTGTTCAGCTAATGAAACATGGAACCAAAATGTTACATGTTGCATTTATATTTTTGTTCAGTGTACATACATATCATCCATTTGGTCATTTCATCTGACAGTAAAAATGGTGAGAAATTAATTATTGTGTTATTGTCCAATAATGTTAATGGACAAAAATTTGCCCACTGATGCTAAATAGATGCAATGAATGATCTAATTTAATAAATGTGAAAATGAATATTATAGAAGTGCTGCACATTGAAAAGTCAGGCTTTGTAGCCTCTCTGGTCTAAGTCAAAGGTAATCCATGTTGGCTACTCTCCCCCTTCTTCTTCTGATGTCAACTTCAAAGAGGAAGTGACAAACAGAATACCATTATATCTTGGCACTGGGTGTTATGAATGCTTTATGAAGGCTTCGTGGAAGTCTGACTGATATTCATTTCTGATTTTCTTTTGTGTCATGCTTATAACAGACACGGTTTCCAAAAACTAAGATCACTATGATTCAGCATGGAAATACTGCAATATTATTGGGAAAAATAAAACACAAAAAATCACACAGAAGGACAAATGTCCATTTGTAGCTCTACAAAACCATTACAATGAGAGAGGGGGTTTTGTATTTTTATAGACAAGCCCCCCCAAAGGCATCAAGCAAGCGCCAGATTTCCTCGTCTTTTTTCTCTGTATTGAGATACACAACCATCTGAGCAGCTAATTCTGTTTGCCGACACAGATTTGAATAGTCTGACTGATCCTTAGAGAAGTACAGTTAGAGAGAAGTTAGCGTGCCAAACGAGTGCTTCTGACACTCAGATGCATCCAGTGCAGCGAGAGGTAGTCAGCAAGACTTTGGAAGCCTGCTCACTGTCTACAACCATTCTCATCTTGAATGAACCAGAGGGTCCCATTGCATGCCCTTCAACAAAAACAAATGCCAAGACCTGACATTAGAATACACTCCCAGCTCCAACATGTTGAATATTAAATAAGCAAACAGATAAATATATTTATTTTCAGGTAAAAAGAAAAAAAACGCTATGCATAGCTGACTGTCTTCCATAAACAATACTGAACTGAACTGAACTGCAGGGTGCAGATACCGTAAATGAAGGACACAATGTCTGGTTTCTCATCAAAGGTTCCATGCCAAAGCAAAAACATTGTATCCTGGGGTAGCTATGTAGCATCAAACTGATGTTGGCATTGGCTCCTCTATGAACTGAAGAGATAAATACTCACACTAGAAACGGCAATACTGTATCTAATCACAGTGGAATATGCTACTGAAATGTGCTCATACTTGCATGTCAGTCATGTGACATACCCATATTCTGTCAGATTGATCACTATAATAGAGCATCTGGAGGCATTTCATGAATCCTGAAATAACTAAAACCCATCCACTCCAATTAAAGGTCTATATCTCCCATGGCAATCAAATTAAATAGTCTGTTCCAGTAATTCATGAGAATTCATTCTACAAATCTAAGAGAGGAAAATTATTTTAACAAAATTATTTTATCACAGTGACAGCAAATGGATTTTGATACATCGTAAATCCAACAACTTGCAGCATAGGCTCTAGCAAAATGAAAGAGAAGACAACACTGTCAAGTGCCATAAATGAACAATGTTTTACTCCCAGGGCAGAGAGATGCTACTCTGCCAGAGGAATGTGGAATTGTCATACCAGATCAATATTAGCATACAGCTTTTCAACAGAACAACAGCCACCTCTGTTGAATTGTATCCATGGAAGGAGTAGCATTTCCTACATATGATGACCGCGACATTGTCATGCCATTGTTTAAAGCCTTTATCTCAGCTATAGACAGACATGATAAGTTTACTGTGCTTCATCGTATACATTACACATTTGTACTGTACTTATGCACCACTGTGTTTCATAAACCAGGCTGACCCTAACCTGCTATTATTGTATACAATAGTGTACATCTGTCTGCTACAGTGTGTAGATTTACAAAAAGCAGTGATATAACAGAGAACTGAATCTGTCACTTGGATTATTAGGCTATGTAAAAATTACTGCAACAACCACCTATTTGAAATATCAATGGCTTCATCTAAAAATAAACTGGGGCTTGTCTAGTCAAACTTACTCCACACCTACACACAAACAGTATTTCTATAGAATCATCTATTCTATGGTATCCTCCTAAACAAATCAAGCTCTATTCACAATCATAGTGGTGTGAAAAAGTGTTTTGTATACAAAGGAAGATATTATATCCAGAAAGGAAAGAATTAACAGTTAAACTATATATTTGTTTTATTCTCAATCTTGAATCAACCCAGTTTAAAAGATGCTGCATTGACACAACAGCTTTATAATGTGTCTATGTGAGTGGGTGTACTGTTGGGCTACAATATTTTCTCATGAATTTTGAGGGGGGGGGGGGGGGGGGGGGGGGCGGTTTTGGTAGTTGTTGAATGAAATACATTGCCATAATTGAGTATCGTGGTACTCACAAGCATGTGTGACGGAGAAGCTGTTCGAGGATTCGAGATTGTCTACATTGTAATTGAGATGGAAAGGTTTTTCCGTCACATTTTGATTGGTATTATACAGCTGGACAGCGAATCTGAAAGCGCTGTGCTCCTGCACTGTAGAGCGCATAAAGAGACCACCTATAGAAGAAAGAGAATATGAGATTACGAAGAATGTGACTTTTCATTGCCTAGTTGCTCTTATAATGTTTCATGAAAATACAGTATTACGTCAATATCAGTCCTTATAAATCATCAGTCCAATTTTACGCATCACATAACTAACTGGATGACCCTTACTTTATCTAGAATAAACACCACCCATTTAATTATACATAGATTAACTTGTTAATGTATTATCTACACTGCCCATTGCAGTCGTGGAAAGTTCTGTAGAAAGATGCAGTACTTAAATAGGCTATGAGCAACTTTGTGCCATTTTCACCCTCCCCCACTCTAAAGCGGTGTTTCGCTTAGGTGGCTATTACCCTACCTGTCGTTAGTGTAGGCTATTACTGATCAACTTGACAATGAATTATGCAAATATAAAATGAAGTCAACACCACACAACACTGTCTTAATGTACATTGATCTCGTTTTATGTTCAGGCTAAAGAAAAAACATGTTAGTTATGCTATTTCAAATATAACTTACCTATATTTATCTGGTTTGGAAACGCTCCATGCGATTTCCCAAAAAGCCACAACAAAAAAAGGACAATGGCTATTACGCGATGCCTCATTTTCTCCGGCCTCTGAATTTAACTCCTCAAACGAATCTGATATAGGAAAACCATGTACACAAGCCTATGCGCACAGAAAATCCGCCAGACGTGTAAGCAGCTCTCACTGTGTACTACCAGTGATATACTACAGGTACGTTGAGGTGCGAGCGGAACTGCAGCAAAGCGAATCTTATGCCGTTGAGAGGGGAAAAGGCAAAGACTTATCTCAAAGATGGTGGTGGAGCGAGAAGCGGATCTTATTGTGAATAAGGATCATCCAATTGGGCCAGCAGGGGGACGTTGATCAAACTTGATCTAACGTTGAATTATAACATCATCCTCCCCATCCCGCCACTGCAGACTTTGTTGGCTGGGAAGAAACCGCGCGGGCGCAGTGTAGAGTTTGTCCACATGGTGTAAAGAGAGTCAAGATCCCATGGTATCATCTAACATCTGATCTACTCTACTCAAGTGGGCTAGTTGAGGGTATATCAAATTACTGGTAGACTTTAATGCATCATCTATAAACTATCCGGTGAAGATTACATTTGTTTACATGAAAAAAATTGCATTAGGCTAAATTATATTTCTAAATATATTATTGACAGGGATATTAAATGAATGCCAGGCAAATTGGTCACCCTCTCATCACCTGTGTAAGTGGTCTTTGGAGATATTCCTGAAGACATGCCAATGTTTTTAAACAGGATCGGTGGGTCCCCCATGGGACGGTTGAGCTAACGTAGGCTAATGCAATTAGCATGAGACTGTAAGTAACAAGAACATCTCCCAGGACATAGACATATCTGATATTGGCCTGAAGCTTAAATTCTTGTTAATCTAACTGCACTGTCCAATTTACAGTAGCAATTACAGTGAAAGTATACCATGCTATTGTTTGAGGAGAGTGCACAGTTATGAACTTGAAAAGTTATTAATAAACCAATTAGGCACATACGGTCAGTCTTGATACAACATTTTGAACAGAAATGCAATGGTTCATTGGATCAGTCTAAAAAATGTGCACATACACTGCTTCCATCTAGTGGCCAAAATCTAAATGCAACTGGGCTGGAATAATACATTAAGTCCTTTCTCTTGCATTTCAAAGATGATGGTACAAAAAAAATACAAAAAAATGATAGTTTTTTTCTTTTTATTTTCTTTTAACAGATCTAATGTGTTATATTCTCTTACATTAATTTCACATTTCCACAAACTTCAAAGTGTTTCCTTTCAAATTGTATCAAGAATAT
This sequence comes from Oncorhynchus mykiss, assembly GCF_013265735.2. NCBI lineage: Eukaryota > Metazoa > Chordata > Actinopteri > Salmoniformes > Salmonidae > Oncorhynchus > Oncorhynchus mykiss. Next base: position 35,886,231 of record NC_048574.1, on the reverse strand, counting down.
GCATATCCTTGCTTCAATGCCTGAGCTACAGGCAGTTAGATTTGGGTATGTCATTTCAGGTGAAAATTGAATAAAAGGGGCGGATCCTGTTAAAATTCCCTGAACTAAACCCTAACATTAGCCACAGCAATTGCATTCGTAACATATCATACAAATTGTAATTCCTTACATATCATAGGAAAATAACTATGGACATCCACAAATTAATACATACCATATGAAACGTAACATACCGTATCATACTAATTGGAGTGTCCCGGATTTACGTTTACAATGTTACATTTACACCTGAGGTCGACAAGCAACAGTGTGCAACTCCTCTGCAATACTAATGAGCATTTCCAACCTAGTGGAGGCAAGAGCACTCGAGCGCTGGGAGCGATTTCATTCCCCAGGATGGAACATCACATCCCTTTTCTCTGGGTGCCTTCCTGTGACTAGAGGCACAGTAGGACTTGATGAAGAGGGGTCTGATAAGTCCTGGGCTTTGATGGGGCACTGCAGCAGCACCTGTTTCACATTATCCCGTAACCCCAGAATTAATTAGACAGACTCAATCACATTCGCTCTAAACATACCCCACAGACAGGCAGTGCAGATGACTCTGCAATCATGGGAGGAATTATGAAAACTTCAAGTGGCACTCAACTAATTTGGGGCATATTTGACTGACTCAAATATGGGCTGGGTTACAGGTTTAAGCTAGGTGGCAAATCCTAATGTTAGCTAGGTGGCCAACATTAGCTAGGCTAGGGGTTAGGGTTAGCGGTTAAGGTTAGGGTTGAGGTTAATGTTATGAGTTAGGTTAAAGATTTAGGTTTAGGGGAAGGGTTAGCTAACATGCTAAGTAGTTGCAAAGTAGCTAAAAAAGTAGTAAGTCTGCACAGTTGTCCGTGGTGAGATTCAAACACGCAACATTCGGGTTGCTAGACGTTCGAGTTGTATGCCTACCCATCCACCCCAACCAACCGACTTGTGCATACACATCGTTTGGGGGGGGGGATACAGTTCACAAACAATATTGTGCAGTTATAAAGGTATTAAATCATCTTCTCTAACCACTATACACACGGTAGCATACAGCCTCTCACTATACTGTAGGGATGTGATCCTTCAAAACAATGAGAATTCACACACCAGCACATCGCTATCAAACCACTATAAATAAGATGATGTAGATTACATTAGAGAAGCTCTTTGCTCAGAGAGTCAGTGTGTACAGTGGAGAGCCAAAGGCAAGTCAGCTAATCATTACGGCTTCCTGTCAGGACGAGGCCGATGCAGAATAGGTCAGACTGTATTGATCCAGATCAATCAGAGGGATTTAAATGCTTGGCAATACAACTCCGATGTTAATTTACAGTTCACTCACTGATCTAGGGCCAGAACAGTGCGGCTGTGCTGCACAACTGTTGGGTGATTCCATTCCAGGAGCAAATTGTTTTAGCTTTAGAACATCTACAGTATATTTCCTCTGTAAGACATCACAGATTTGATGAACTACACAATTTTCCATTTAAATGGCATATCCCTTTCGGCTCGGCTGTGGAAAATTATTCAATTTGTTCCTGTGCACTCGAAAACAAACAGACTTAATTTGATAGAGCTTGTGGCAAATCTGGCGCTTCACAGTCACTGAGGTGTGTCTGTCATCATGATGAGAGCCATCAGAGGCAAACTCATCCAGAGATAATATACAGGAACACCCTAAAAATGAACCGTTTTCATACTACATCTCCCTTTGAAAAGAGAATGGTGTGGTGATGATGATGTGACTAGGTCTAAAACATCTCAGCAGGGAAAAAGATGGGAAACAAGGACTCCAGGGTCAAGCTAAATAGGTTGGAAGAGAAAGGAAGGGAGATGAGCAAGAGAGACAGGCAGTCAGGGAGAGATGCAGCATGACGCTATAAGGCCTGTCTTTACTCACGCTCTCTGAAGACATGGAAATGTGCTTTAGGCTTTTAAACGATGAGCAGCCAGCTGTGCATTCTTTCCACGCTAAAGTGAATTCAAGATATGAATGTATGTACTGTTGGTGTTGATTCATTATATGCTGTTATTACTCTTATTATGTGCTGTTTGTATTCATTAAAAATAGGTTTGGTGCAGACAATGGCTTGCCTGAGACATTTTTTTTGAATTATCCTAAGCATGCAAAGGTGGTTGCAAATATCTGGAGCAGCATTCTTTTCATCATATTATAATGAGACACGCACACACAGTGTGTGTGAATTCAGCAAGACCCCACTGAGTGGAAATGACAGTGGGCCATTCCAGCACCTCCTAAGGACTTTAAGTGAACATGCCATTTAGACACTGTTGACCATATGGTACAATTCATGGCACAGTCTAATTTTGGCATACTCTCAATGCTAGTTGTATTTAGCTCACAAACAAACCATATCCCCCAGGGAAATATTTATATTTTCTTTAAATGTCAATATGTTTTATGCAATCCAAGTTTACTAGCAGAAGAGACACACATTAATTTCGCCATCCATAGAGAAGTACAAAGAACATCACCACTATGTGACAGATATCTACCATGTCTACCATGTCTGACTGCAAACTTTATTTCTGCAGGCTGGAGGCCTGACTGGCTGGTGGTAATCATCAGAAGTTGATCACAAGCTGTTTCCATAGTAAGACTTGTGTGTGCAAGGTAGTAATGTCTCTAGGGATACGATTCTTAAAAGTAATGGCCACCTTTCATCAGTGAGAGCCTCTGATTTCTAACTCACATAGCCAAATCCCTGTTACAGGACATTACATGTAATTCATATTGACTAATTCATATTGACTAAAGCTGTCAATATACCGTAGATGATGTGAGATGTTTTTTTCCTTTGGTAATGGATTCTTAGAACACACAGAATTACACACAAGTTGTAAGCCTGAGGGAGTGGACTGGCCTATATACAGCCAGGCAAATGCAGTGTTCTACATTTGTACTATGAGCAGAGTGCAAACCGCTACAGTCAGACTCAGACCCATCTGCAATACAGTAATTAAATCAGTAAAAACTCATTTTACTTCCCACTTGTTTCTCCAGCCGGTTTATTCTAAATCATTTGCCCTTTAATTTAATGGAGCATGCATTGTAATGGAATGAGACTGCAGTCTAGGGGAGGACAATAATATGGTTTGCTATTTTTGTCAACTTGTTTAACTGTTTTTGAAGTAACTGTTTGATTATTCTCCCAGAAAAGCACTTGACATATAGAAGACATGTAAATATTTCTGTCTGAATCCTCAGCTTGGAGGTGATGCCTGTGTGTCAGGATGAAGCCTTGTTAATTTTACATCACGTCTCCTGTTTTGCCTTCATTACTCAGAGCTAGAGCCTGTGAAATTGGATGTGGGCCGTGCCAGGCATGTGACTGTTTTCAGCGGCTCTGTCTTTCACATTCAAGTTCACATTAGGGCCAAAGCCTGCCAGAGAAACTGGCAAGTGCACTGCAAAAGTGTTCTGATGCATGAGCAGCCTAATTTTCCTCGGGCAGATAAAGAAAATTACGGTTGGCATTGGCTAATTAAAGATGAAAAATCCACAGGTAAACAATGTCTCTCTATGTAAACAGAGCACAGTGCACAGTCCTGTCATACAGTTTAACTTCAAGAGATGGGGTAGCAAATCTAAGTGAAGAGAACATGACATAACCAGTGGTGTCGTCTGATGGGGGGGCTGTCCAGCAGAGCAGAATATGACCCACTTATTTGATTTTTGATATGCCACTTGTGTTTGTTTGGTTGCTAATATTGTAAAGGAAAGTCATATTAGTAGCCTACTGATGCATCTCAAAAACGCCTTAAATCTATAGACTGTACAAGGATAGGTTTACATCCGATGTATTCCATAGTTTTCCAACAAATAGTGTACATTGTCATATACATCCTAATGTTGAGTTCATGTGTCTAGTAGTCCATTTTACAGTTTGTTACATGTACCCATGAGAGGAATACCTGTGTTTAACATTAACATTATGGTGTCTTTTCTCTTTGACAGTATTTGACATCAGAATAACAACAAGAGGAGACTTGTCCTCTGTTTAGGGTACTGTACTGGAAGGTCAGAGGATAAAATAACATATTGAATCAGATGAAAGGCTGTGGTTGGGATTCCTCTCGGTCTCTGAACTTCCTATAAACACAATTAGTTGGACTTAATACAGTGCCTTCAGAAATGATTCAAACCCCTTGAATTATTCCACATTTGTTGTGTTACAGCCTGAATTCAAAATTGATTACATATATTTTCTTCTCACCTACCCCATAATGACATTTTAGCAAATGTATTGAAAATAAAATACATAAATATCTAATTTACATAAGTATTCACACCCCTGAGTGAATATTTTGTAGAAGCATCTTTGGCATCGATTATAGCTTTGAGTTGTCTTGGGTATGTCTGTATCAGTTTTGTACATATGGATTTGGGGATTTTCTCCCATTCTTCCTTGTAAATTTTCTCAAGCTCTGTTAAGTTAGATGAGGAGTGGCTGTGAACAGCAATCTTCAAGTCTTTCCACAGATTTTCAATTGGATTCAAGTCTGGGCTTTGGCTGGGCCACTCAAGGACTTTCACATTCTTGTTCAGAAGTCATTCCAGCGTTTCTTTGGCTGTATGCTTAAGGTCATTGTTCTGTTGGAACGTAAAATCTTCACCCCAGTCTAAGGTCGTTTGCAATCTGAAGCAGGTTCTCATCAAGGATGTGCCTGTATTTGGCTCCATTCATTGTTTTTCCCTCAGTCCTTACCAGTCTCCCAGTCCATGCCGCTGAAAAGTATCCACGTAGCATAATGGTGCCACCATCATGCTTCACGGTAGGGATGGTGTTAGACGGGTGATGAGCTGTGCCTGGTTTTCTCCAGACATAGCGCTTTACAAAGAGTTAAAATGATGTGTCCACAGAGTCTTTCACTTACCTTTTTTGCAAACTCTAGGCGTGCTGTCATGTGCCTTTTTCTCAGGAGTGGCTTCCGTCAGTCCACTCTCCCAACGTCATGACACAACACTGAGGCATGCATGATTGCATCAGCTGTTCCGGACGACTGTGTAATCACGCTCTCCATAGCCGACGTGAGTAAGAACTTTAAACAGGTCAACATACACAAGGCTGTGGGGCCAGACGGATTACCAGGACGTGTGCTCCGGGCATGTGCTGACCAACTGGCAGGTGTCTTCACTGACATTTTCAACATGTCCCTGGTTGAGTCTGTAATACCAACATGCTTCAAGCAGACCACCATAGTCCCTGTGCCCAAGAACACAAAGGCAACCTGCCTAAATGACTACAGACCCGTAGCACTCATGTCCGTAGCCATGAAGTGCTTTGAAAGGCTGGTAATGTCTCACATCAACACCATTATCCCAGAAACCCTAGACCCACTCCAATTTGCATACCGCCCAAACAGATCCACAGATGATGCAATCTCTATTGCACTCCACACTGCCCTTTCCCACCTGGACAAAATGAACACTTATGTGATAATGCTGTTCATTGACTACAGCTCAGCGTTCAACACCATAGTACCCTCAAAGCTCATCACTAAGCTAAGGATCCTGGGACTAAACACCTCCCTCTGCAACTGGATCCTGGACTTCCTGACAGGCCTCCCCCAGGTGGTGAGGGTAGGTAGCAACACATCTGCTACGCTGATCCTCAACTCGGGAGCTCCCCAGGGGTGTGTGCTCAGTCCCCTCCTGTACTCCCTGTTCACCCACGACTGCATGGCCAGGCACGACTCCAACACCATCATTAAGTTTGCTGACGACACAACAGTGGCCTGATCCCAGACAACGACGAGATAGCCTATAGGGAGGAGGTCAGAGACCTGGCCGGGTGGTGCCAGAATAACAACCTATCCCTCAATGTAACCAAGACTAAGGAGATGATTGTGGACTACGGGAAAAGGAGCATCGAGCACGTCCCCATTCTCATCGACGGGGCTGTAGTGGAGCAGGTTGAGAGCTTCAAGTTCCTTGGTGTCCACATCAACAACAAACTAGAATTGGCCAAACACACCAAGACAGTCGTGAAGAGGGGACGACAAAACCTATTCCCCCTCAGAAAACTAAAAAGATTTGGCATGGGTCCTGAGATCCTCAAAAGGTTCTACAGCTGCAACATCGAGAGCATCACTGCCTGGTACGGCAATTGCTCGGCCTCTGACCGCAAGGCATTTCAGAGGGTAGTGCGTACGGCCCAGTACATCACTGGGGCAAAGCTGCCTGCCATCCAGGACCTCTACACCAGGCGGTGTCAGAGGAAGGCCCTAGAAATTGTCAAAGAACCCAGCCACAGACTGTTCTCTCTCCTACCGCATGGCAAGCGGTACCATGTCAAGTCTAGGACAAAAAGTCTTCTCAACAGTTTTTACCCCCAAGCCATAAGACTGCTGAACAGGTAACCAATGGTTACCCAGACTATTTGCATTGTGTGCCCCCCCAACCCCTCGTTTACGCTGCTGCTACTCTCTGGTTATCTTATATGCATAGACACTTTAACTATACATTCATGTACATACTACCTCAATAAGCCTGACTAACAGGTGTCTGTATAGAGCCTTGCTACTCTTTTTTCAAATGTCTTTCTACTGTTGTTTTATTTCTTTACTTACCTACACACACACACACACACACAAACACACACACATACCTTTTTTTTGGCACCATTCGTTAGAGCCTGTAAGTAAGCATTTCACTGTAAGGTTTACACCTGTTGTATTCGGCGCACGTGACAAATAAACTTTGATTTGATTTGTGAGATGCTGCCTCACACTTTCGATGAGCACATCAGCATGAGAGCTGGCTGTACCGTTGGAAGCAGATACTGCTGCGTTTCAGCAGGGCCAGAAACAGGGTGGCGGCATTGCTTGCCAACATGTTTCTCAGCAGCCAGTCAAATGGACAAAAGTAAGCCACAGGTGTGTCCTATCAGGACCCTTGTTTAGTTACACAGCTCAAAAGTAATCACTCGGTTGTGCCTATTCTTCAGAATACCACAGCTCTCATATCTGTTCTGGGGAGACAACAGAGAGCATAATAAAGAAGTCCTGAAGTAGTCCTCCATGGAAGCAATTGAATCCACCTAAGGGACTGTATACCAGCCTAAGGCATGGTAATGAAATGGCACTGTTATAACTATTCACAGATAGTTTAAGTCGGATCATCAGCACTCATCCATTTATATGGAGATGATGCAGTCTTATACTCAGCTGGCCCCTCCCCGGATGTTGTGTTAAATGCTCTACAATAAAGTTTTCTTACAAGCTTTCTCTGCCCTTAACTTAACCTTGTTCTGAAAAACTCCAAAACAAAGGTTATGTGGTTTGGTAAGAAGAATGCCCCTCTCCCCACAGGTATGATTACTACCTCTGAGGATTTAGAGCTGTCCTTCTGTCCTCCTCTGTACTTCTCTCAGCATATATCAAAAATGCAGGCTAAAGTTAAATCTAGACTTGGTTTCCTCTATCTTAATCACTCCTCCTTCACTCCAGCTGCCAAACTAACCCTGATTCGGATGACCATCCTACCCATGTTAGATTACGGAGACGTAATTTATAGATCGGCAGGTAAGGGTGCTCTCGAGGGCTAGATGTTCCTTATAGGACGCATCACTGAACTCTATACTCTTCTGTAAACGGGTCATCTCTGTATACCTGTCACACGACCCACTGGTTGATGCTTATTTATGAAACCCTCTTATGCCTCACTCCCCCTTATCTGAGATATCTACTGCAGCCCTCATCCTCCACATACAACACCCGTTCTGCCAGTCACATTCTGTTAAAAATGCCCAAAGTCTTCTCAGTTCGCTGCAGCTAGCGACTGGAACGAGATGCAACAAACATTCAAACTTTACAGTTATCTCAATCTCTACATTCAGACTCAATCATGGACACTCTTACTGACAGTTGTGGCTGCTTTGTGTGATGTACAGTATTGTTGGCTCAACCTTCTTGCCCTTTGTGCTGTTGTCTTTGCCCAATAATGTTTGTAACCTGTGCTGCTGCCATGTTGTGTTGCTACCATGTTGTTGTTATGTTGTGTTGCTACCATGCTGTGTTGTCATGTGTTGCTGCCATGCTATGTTGTTGTCTTAGTTCTCTCTTTATGTTGTCTCTCTTGTCATGAGGTGTGTTTTGTCCTATATTTTTATTTGATTTATTTTTATTTTTAATCCTCCGTCCCCGCAAGAGGCCTTTTGCCGTCATTGTAAATAAGAATGTGTTCTTAATGACTTACCAAGTTAAATAAAGGTTAAATAAAATTAAAATAAAACAAATACATTTGACAACAACCCAGTAGACATGGGCAGTTATGGTAGCTGTAATGTCATGGTTATTATAGAGTTGTAAATGCTTCATGATGGCCAGGTGGATCAAGCAGTGTTAGCTAGATTTCCACTGGGGCTGAATTAAAAGCCTTGGACAGAATCTGTGTCCCTGGAATCTGCCTGGAATGGCTTATAACAGGCACAGTTGAATTACTGTTATTGAATCACATACAGTATGCAGCGCAAAAGTTGTCATGAGATTAAGTCCAAGGCAGAATGCTGCTTTATTAGCATTGTCAGTGTGTCCAAAAGAGGGCAACTCAAGGCAGTGTTTTCTGTTTTTGTTTTCCTTTGGAGATGTGCAGCAGAAACACTGTTGACATGAGCCTCATCACTCTAAGGCTATTTACTCTGAACGCTCCCCAGCTTCAGATGATAGGATGACCTTGCAGCCTCTAATATGTTGCTTCCTGGCAGAAGGAAGGCACAGATTGTCCTCCACGCCATTTCTAAGTACTTGTTAATAGAGGAGCAATTGGAAGGATGCCTTGACTGTTTGGAACAACATCATTTCCCCCTATAATTCATGCAACATCCTCTAATGGAAGAGAATGTGCCACTTCATGGTATAGTTCCATTTGACAGCAAGATGCACTCACAATTTAGCTCTAATTGCAGATGAATACCTACAGTAATGCAGTACAACTACCACTGTGTATTCTATAATAATGAGACGATCTCAGTATATTATATAAGTTGGAGAGCCATTTTATCCTGTACTAACATGCTGGTAACTACAGGGAGCTAAGGTGCTGCAGCACAAATTAATATTAACGGTAATTTGATTCCAACATCCTTGTGTCTTCAGCTGCAGAATATCCCACAGGCAAATTGTCAGTGCTTAGAGAGCGGAGCAAATTAGCCTGGCAATTTTAATTAGCGAGGTTCTGCTTTCTCAAAAAGCCCACTGTCTCCCTCTTCCTTTTGATGAGATATTGACTATGCCCATACTGTAGAAAAATTACAAAAAGGTAAAACTGTGAGTCACGAAAGGAGGAAACTGTATGCATGGGAGAGGCAGTAGACTGTGTTGTTACCAGTTTCCGTGTGAATCTAAGAACATTTTGGTGGGGTAATTAGAGTGACCAAGCTTCAAAAGACTCCTGATAAAAAGGAAGTACTGTAGCCTATAGCATGGAGAGGAGATAAACTAGGTCTGGTTGTGCTGCTGCTTATACCAGCTCACAGGTTTATATGATCACGATTCAGTGTGAAGCCAGTGTTAAACTGCTACGTTTTGAACAGGTTATACATGCATGACTATCTAATTAGCTATTTGTGAGGAAGAGGCATAGCTGAAAAACAGATCATAGTCAGTGAAACCAGAAATAACCAAATCATATTATTTTTTTCAATACATTTAAAATTTATAAATTAGTGTATTGTATAATACTGTAGTATTGCATGATTTTGTGCCAGATCAAAGTCAAATGTTCAATTCAGTGAACTGATTCAACACCCTTGGGGACTGCAGGTTCCTAGATGACCTTCAGGAACTTGGACGCCATATACGTTCTCTCAATCAGGGGCCCACAGGGCCAAATGATTATTGTCATGTCAGCCTGAGGTCCATGTGACTTGACTGACAACATGTCCGATAAAACAGAAAGACCATGAGGACCAACCTCATTACAGCTTCTCTACCTACAGTGCTGTATACAGCTACTGCAGACCTGGGTCATATATGCCTTTCTGCCATTTCAACTAGCCTTGAATTCTCTACTTATCCATAATTACCACAATGTAATCTGTTTGATTGTTATGACCAAACTACACTGAACAAAAATATAAACACAACATGTAAAGTGTTGTTCCCATGTTTCATCATCTGAAATAAAAGATCCCAGAAATGTTCCATATGCACATATGTATGTTTACATCCCTGTTAGTGAGCATTTTTCCTTTCCTGACAGGTGTGGCATGTCAAGAAGCTGATTAAACAGCATGATCATTACACAGGGGCACAACGTGCTGGGGACAATAAAAGGCCACTCTAAAATGTGCAGTTTTGCCATGTAACACAATGCCACAGATGTCTCAAGTTGAGGGAGCATGCAATTGGGTTGATGAACTGCAGGAATGTCCACCAGAGCTGTTACCAGATAATCAAATGTTAATTTTTCTACCATAAGCCGCCTCCAACGTCGTTTTAGAGAATTTGGCAGTATGTCCAACCGGCTTCACAACCACAGACCACGTGTATGGTGTCATATGGGTGAGCGATTTGCTGATGTCAAAGCTGTGAACAGAGTACCCCATGGTGGCAATGAGGTTATGGTATAGGCAGGCATAAGTTACGAACAACGAACACAATTGCATTTTATCGATGGCAATTTGAATGCAGAGTATTGTGATGATATCCTGATGCACATTGTCATAACATTCATCCGCCACCATCACCTCATGTTTCAGCATGATAATGCACAGCCCCATGTCGCAAGGATCTGTACACAATTGCTAGATGCTGCCCAGTTATTCAATGGCCTGCATACTTACCAGACATGTCACCATTGAGCATGTTTGGGACGCTCTGGATCAACGTGTACAACAGCGTGTTCCAGGTCCCGCCAATATCCAGGAACTTCGCACAGCCATTGAAAAGAAGTGGGACAACGTTCAACAGCCTGATCAACTCTATGCGAAGGAGAGGTTCCGCGCCTCATGAGGCAAATGGTGGTCACAGCAGATACTGACTGGTCTTCTGATCCACATCCCTACCTTTATTTTAAGGTATCTGTGACCAACAGATACATGTCTTTATTCCCTGTCATATTAAATCCATAGATTAGTGCCTCATTTATTTATTTCAATTGACTGATTTCCTAACATGAACTGTAACTCAGTAAAATCTTAGAAATTGTTGCATTTAGATTTTTGTTGAGTATATTTGAAGATGTGGAGACTTGTTGGAAAATGTAGTACATGTAGCTATCTGTACTGTGTTAGAGTATCCTTCTTATCCATGCAAAAGTTAGATTTAATTTTAAAGCCAGTTCAGTACACTGCTGTCATTCCCTAAGGTGATGCCCCAGACTTACTGTATCTATAAATATGGTTACTGGGCTGCATTCCCCCAGTTGCACAGCTTTTTTATGCATACTGCTGTACCCCTTAACCTGGCCTGCCACAGCACTAAGACATCCACCATGTCCTGGTCCAGCATGGAGCGCTGCTGGTGGTGATCACTGCACTGACTGACTGAATCACATCAGCTTTAGCCTCCGCCTCAGATAACAGGCACGGAGGGTTAGCTATGTCCCCAGGTCAGCCTGAACATCCCTAAACATCCTTGGCCAAGACACTGACATTCTGAACTGTGTTTGCTAGGGATATTATTACAACAAAAGCTTGGAGTTTTTCTCATCAGTTTGTGTGGTAAGTATAACACAAACTAAACAGCCTATTCAAAATACACAGACCAGTACTGAAAAGATGTGGATGTCTGATGGCAATACTCAATCTGAATGACATTATGTAAACTAGATGACATGCTGAAACAGGAAAGTTGGAAATACATAATCGTCTAGAATGTCATTGTATGCTGTATCATTAATATTTCCCTTTACTGGAACTCAGGGGCCCGAACCATGAAAAACAGCCCGACTATTATTCCTCCTCCACCAAACTTTACAGTTGGTACTACGCATTCTGGCAGGTAGTGTTCCCCTGGCATCCGCCAAACCCAAATTCGTCTGTCGTACTGCCAGATGGTGAAGCGTGATTCATCACACCAGAGAATGCGTTTCCATTGCTCCAGAGTCCAATAGCGGCGAGATTTACACCTCTCCAGACGCTTGGCATTGCACATGGTGAACTTAGGCCTGTGTGCGGCTGCTCGGCCAGCAAAACCCATTTCATGAATCTCCCGACGAACAGTTATTGTGCTGATGTCGCTTCTAGCGGCAGTTTGGAACTCGGTAGTGAGTGTTGCAACCAAGAACAGACCATTTTAAAGCGCTACACACTTCAGCACTCGGCGGTCCCGTTCTGTGAGATTGTGAGCAGTTTTTGCTCCTAGAAATTTCCACATCACAATAACACCACTGACAGTTGACTGGAGCAGCTCTAGCAAGGCAGACATTTGACGAACTGACTTGTTGGAAAGGTGGCATCCTATGTGACGGTGCCATGTTTAAAGTCACTGAGCTCTTCATTTTACAGCCAATGTTTGTCTATGGAGATTGAATGGCTGTGTGCCCGATGTTATACACCTGTCAACAGCAGGTGTGGCTAAAATAGTCAAATCCACAAATTTGAAAGGGCGTCCACATACTTTGTACATAGTGTTTATGTGCCATATGGTCCAAAGACAACAGACAGTTTTAAGTTTAAGATGTTTTCCTTTTCCACTAGATTTTATCATCTTCCTAACTACAAAACAGCACTGAGTGCCATAGCAGACACTTTTCCCCCCCGGGCCCTTGTCTGCCCCTCCTCTCCAACAGATCAGCAGCTGCTTACAGGGAGGCTGCCCAGCATCGTTAGGTAAGGAAGGTAGGTGACTGAGCCAAGGAGGTCAGCACCTTCCTGCTCGTCTGAATCTCGTATTTTACATATGATTCATTCTGAATTGCTAATAAGGTCTGTGAGCTTATTGACAGCTTTTTAATCGCCTCAATTATTTCATGTCTTGTTTGGCTTGCAATAACCTATACAATTATTCATAAGTTAGCTACCACTATGTTGCCTTGCTACTGTGCCACAATACTCTTGCCAAGCTGCTGAAGCAACTGAAACTTACTGAAATGTTTCAGGTAGGTTATGCATGTTTGGTTATGAATAAGAGGGATCATTTGTTGCCTTCTGCAGGTTTTTCATCAGATCCTTGTTATCACTGTGCTGACATGAAGATTGCACACTTGGCTATGTGTGGAGAAACAGAGATAGAAGGATTTAAGTGCTGGTGGGCGAGTCTCCTCTCTCTGCCCAAGTGCTACATGTTATTTCTGTTTCACAAGAAGGCTTTTTTATTAAGCCCAATAAAGTAATGGACTGCTATGGGAATTGTCACTTCCCAAGGGAAATGTGCAGTATGAACATGGTACAAGATGTAGTAGAAGCTGACATAAAATATTTATTTGGAAGTACTCACTGAATCAGTTGCTTTCAGTGCAAAAAACAGCACACTCCCCACAGCCAATAGTAATAGCGGTTCTGTCACTTTGTTTGTTACTGTGCATGTGTCAGTGTCTAAGTGTAATAACAAATAAAGCCCACTGAAAGACTCACATAACATCATCTGCAATGTCAGCCATCGTTACTGGACAGCAATGCCCTCTGCCGTTTGAAAATGTTTCTGCAGGTGGAAATGGGAATGAAATAGAAGAGTTGAATCCAGAGTACGTGTGTTTCTTTTTGACTGTTATTTAACCCTTATTTTACCAGTAAGTTGACTGAGAACTCATTCTCATTTACAGCAACAACATGGGGAATAGTTACGGGGGAGCGGAGGGGGGGATGAATGAGCCAATTGGAAGCTGGGAACAAGCCATAAGACTCCTGAACATCTAATCAAATGGCTACCCAAACTATTTGCTTTGCCCCCCCCCCCCTTTACACTGCTGCTACTCTTCTCTACCTACATGTACATATTACCTCGACTAACCGATGCCCCAGCATGACTCTGTACCTGTACCCCCAGTATATAGCCTCGCTATTGTTATTTTACTTCTGCTCTAATTATTTGTTACTTTTATTTAAAAAAAAATGTTTTAACTGCATCGTTGGTTAAGGCTGGTAAGTAAGCATTTCACTGTAAAGGTCTACACCTGTATTTGGCACATGTGACAAATAATTTGATTAGGTGGCCAGATTTGAGGTTTGAGGGCCAGATCAGGAATTTAGCCAGGACATCAGGGTTAACACCTCTACTCTAACAATAAGTGCCATCGGATCTTTAGTGAACACGGAGTGTCAGGACACCCGTTTAACATCCCATTTGAAAGACGACACCCCATACAGGGCAATGTTCCTAATCACTGCCCTTGGGCATTGGGATGAAAAAAAAATACCAGGGGAAAAAGTGACTCCTACTGGCCCTCTAACACCACTGGTCTCCCATCCAGGGACCGTCCAGGACATACTCTGCTTAGCTTCAAAGGCAAGCCACCAGTGGGATTACATTTGTTATTATACTATAGATCCGTACTTACATAGTTAAGTGTTAGTATTTGCCATCATCTAAAGTTGTCCACTCAATTAGATGGATTGGTAGTCCTCTAGAGATATAGGCCTAATCAGAATAGACAGTCCTACATTGATTATAACAGAAATGTTCATCATTATAGTACTAACATGCAGAGAAAACTATTCATGTCAATCTGTGTACATATACATGACAACACCAATACATAAATTAAAGTAATTACAGTGTCAGTGAGCCATAGTTAAACATACACTGTGATAACAATAACCTGAGAGAGGGAGGACACTGGAATGAAAAATGAACCCCTAACTGCATAGGATACACGTTATGTCAGGGCTCCTCTCTGCACCAAGCCAAACAATGCTTTAGAGCTGCTGGAGTCTGATGAGAACACTGTTGGGCAGAAAATACATTAAACCAGTCTTGTTGCTGCTTAACAGCCTTCTGGGGGAAAAAATTAATCACCCTGCATTTCCTGCACACACTCAAACTCGCACTGCCTTTATGCTGGCCAAAATAACCTTGCATCTAGCACGTCACCTACTTACTGACGGTAAAAACTGTAGATAGCTTGGTTATCTTAGCACTTCAACAACAGGGTTTGTATTGTGCCTCAGACAGATATGCTTGAGTGAGCCTCAGCCCCAATTAGTGCTGAATAAATGCCATGACACTGTAATGGTGTTCTGTAAAAGGAAAACAAGAAAAGATGATGGCTAGGGACACAAGCAGGAACTAGGGTTAAACAAAATAAATGAATTCAATTTCTCACCATAATCACGAATGCCTACATAAACCTGTGTATTTTTTATCTTCTGCATTTCAGGTTGTTTTTCTGGTTGGTCACTACTTTAGCCAGCTACTGCAGCTTCATAATAGATATAGAATTGAACTTAGAAAGGGACACAGCTACTTTCATAACACTAAATTGAACATCTCTTCCAGTTGGACCGGACTTCCATTTACAGTAATGACCAGACGATGGCAGCTGCTGATTGACCTCTCCATTCCTAATGGAGCACACACACACACACACACCTCATTTTCATGAAATGCTTCTTAAGTTCTAAGTGCTTTCAAAACAGCACTTCAAAAGACACAATTAAAGTTCAAAATATTACATTATGTCGGCACACAAAACAATACACAGCTTTGTCCAAGAAGATGCTGATTCATGTCTTTATAAACACAACCAATAGCAAGACTACAAAACCATCAGCAGAGGTCAATCTCCTTTCTCCAGTACTACAGTTCAGAGCACTTAGGGTCATAACTCAGCCTGTTATTTAGTCTTCTTCTGTGGAAGGCAGCACGCGGTTTTGATCGAGGCTATCAATTCATTTGATTTTCCTGTCATGCTCCTCCTTGCTGTGAGGCCCTGGGAGAAAACACATTGACTTATTGATTAGACTGAGAGCACAGGCCACATGCCCACCTACCTTATATGAACTCATCAGTCCGTCAGCTTCTCCCCTGGCCGTAGCCTGCCAGCCAAAGGTGAGGAATGGTATCTCTCACTGGTATAAGCTAGAGGACATTACTTTAGTGTTCAGCGCTAATTAACAGTTAGAAAATTCACGAAATCTTACAAAAGCAAACAAATCAATCCAATGCATTTCATCTTGGCCAATCAAGACCTCAAGTCATGTAGCTTCAAAGTGGGAACATTGCTGTTGTGTCAACAGTGTTATTTTATAAAGAGTCTGAGTTACATAAGTATGTAATGGAATGTCAAAGATTTGAAACTTGAAAAGTTCAATTTCAAAAGAGAAATGGATTGTTCAAAACTTGCAGTGAAAGCAAAAAAAGTTCCCAGTACTTTTTGCAGAAGGTCACTTTTGTGAGTTCTCTTTTGGCTCTGGACTGCCCCACCCCGTCCTCCTCTACATCGTCCTCTGAGCTGAGGACCACTGAGTCTAACAGGGAAAACACAGAACAGTTCAATGGTTATTACTATGTGTCTATAGATATGTTATCTGTAGTCAAATTACAGTTTCATCTGTTTTATAAATGTGTGACTTGTTAAGCACATTTTTACTCCTGAACGTTTTTAGGCTTGTCATAACAGGGGTTGAATACTTATCAGTGCCTTCAGAAAGTATTCACACCTCTTGACTTTTCCACATTTTGTTGTGTTAAAGCCTGAATTTAAAATGGATTGAGATGTTGTGTCACTGGCCAACACACAATACCCCATAATGTCAAAGTGGATATTTTTTACAAATTAATAAAAAATATAAAGTTGAAATGTCTTGTGTTAATAAGTATTCAATCCCTGTTATGGCAAACCTAAAAAAGTTCAGGAGTAAAAATGTGTTTAACAAGTCACATAAGTTGCACGGACTCTGTGTGCAACAGTCTTTAACATGATTTTTGATAGACTACCTCATCTCTGTACCCCACACATACAGATAATTGTAAGTTCCCTCAGTTGAGCGGTGAATATCAAACCCAGATTCAACCACAAAGACCAGGGAGGTTTTCCAATACCTCGCAAAGAAATTGGTAGATACATAAAAAACAGATATTAAATATCCCTTTGAGCATGGTGAAGTTATTAATTACACTTTGGATGGTGTATCAATACACCCAGTCACTACAAAGATATAGGCATTCTTCCTAACTCAGTTGCCATAGAGGAAGGAAACCACTCAGGGATTTCACCATGATGCCAATGGTGACTTTAAAACAGTTAGAGTTTAATGGCTGGGATAGGAGAAAACTGAGGATGGATCATCAACATTGTATTTACTCCAAAATACTAACCTGAAATGACAGAGTGAAAAGAAAGACATCTGTACAGAATAAAATGATTCCAAAACATGCATCCTGCAACTTGACAGAGCTTGAAGAATTTTAAAAATAATTATCCAGGTGTGCAAAGCTCGTAGAGACTTACCCAGAAAGACACAGCTTTAATTGCTGCCAAATGTGATTCTAACATGTATTGACTCAGGGGTGTGAATACTTATGTAAATGAGATATTTCTGTATATTATTTGTAATACATTTGCAAAAGATTCTAAAAACATTTGAACTTTGTCATTGAATGTAGATGGGTGATAAAAACATATTTCATCCATTTTGAATTCAGGCTCTAACACAACAAAATGTGGAATAAATTCAGGGGTATGAATACTTTGTGAAGGCACACTACTTGTATAACATAATAGAAGAGGGTATTCATATGAAGAGGCAATGTGACAATATGGTGTGTAGGTAGAAGTTACCTCCGGTCTGTAGCTTGTCTTTGGCTTTCAGAGTGTTGTTCTTCCCTGAGGGTCTCTGCTGCTGCTGCTGCTCCTCCAAGGCCACAGAAGTCTGCAGGGCTGTGGTCCGAGCGCCCTTATACTCACTCACCAGACCCCTCTCACGCCTGGGGACAGTCGTCAGTTTGATAAAACAATAGCAGAATATTTCTTAACATGGTAAACTTGCAATTAGTCTCACAGGGTCATCCTTCCAAATCTCGTCTCGTTGACTCTTTTGCATTGAAATGGCATTCAACCCTAGCATTTGATTGGCTCTGTGTAGAAAATGAAGTTCCCCCTTAGGAGAGAAATGTGTTTGTTTTTCATTTGACCTTGTTCTGTCCATCCCTCTTTTCCTACCATGTCAGACAAAAAATGCAATAGCCTATGCAGCTTTATTTTTTGTTGTGCAACATCATGGGTAAGCTCTAACAATCGTCTTTCAGCTTGATCATGTGGATTTCTACTGGTGTGGGCGTTTAATACTGATTGGTGGTGCGTAACAAATGTTTTAATGAGAAGCAGCACCCTCTGCTGTGCTAACATGGCACCTCCCTGTGGCAATGGCAGATGCATCCTGTTTCAACAAAATGGAGGAAAGACATCCTATGAAGGGATGCATTGAGACAATCCCAGAGGCTGTACCCTGTTCCTCCTCACCTCCCAAGCCACCCTCTCCAGGTCCAGCGCAGCTGTTCTGTCCTGCAGGCTGTGCTGGAACACACTAGACTGGTACTTCTCCTTCACCTCCTGCTCCAGAGACGAGATCTGAAACAAAAGGACACACAATAGACTCATGGATGTTTCGAAAATATTCCTTATCAACAAATTCGCCGATGAATAGACTGAACATTATTTTATAGTGGGTGGTCATTTGTCTGTTTGAAAAATATAGAAACCTCCTATAGGAACATACTGTACAATTGTCCTTTTCTCCCCTCAGTTCAATGTCCTTTGAGTGAAGCTCGACCAACAACATGAAGACCTTCTCTCTCCAGCGGCGCAGAACCCGAGTGCCTTTAGGCCCAGCCTTCAAGAGAGGGTCTGACCTAGTCTGTGGACATGACTAAGCCTTTACTTAACCCTCAGAGCTCTTAGATAGTTTATTAATATCCATTCCCACATGTGTATGACTGTCTGACAAAAATAAGGGGATTTTACATCAGCTATGGCACTGTTAACAATTGATCACGTACCTTCTCAACCCTCTTCTCCTCTTGTAGGGCCAATATGTCATTCACAGAGTTGAGTCTGACCGTCAGAAACTCTGTTGTCACCTGCAGAGCCTCCTTCTCCTTATTCAGCTTCTATAGAGGAATTCAGATTAGAATACTGGAGACTACTTATTATATAGTAATATGCAAATATGCTCATACCATACATTCATATTAAATCAGCCAAGATAAACCTTGTTCTACAGGCAACACTTTCTCTGCTGGAGGAACAACCAATTTCTCTGCTCAGTTGAAGCACCAACTGTCCTTTTCCTTGTGTGTTTCCTTAGAGCAGGGGTTACCAAACTTTTTCACTCAAGCCCCCCTTCCAGTATTGGGGAACATCCCACACCCCCTGTGTGTGCCGTGTCTATTTCTATGGGCACAAGCACTGATCAACAACTGTTCACAACACCCCTCTTGTTGGCAGAGAGAAAATGTTGCAGTTTTAAAACTAATTATCTTCCAATTCTACATACATTTTGCCATGTGGCAAATGTGTATTCTTGTGATATTTGATTGACTCCAGCATTACTACAAATTCTATGGGCTAAAAGTTTTTTTAAAATGTGGAAAAGGACAAGGGGTCTGAATACTTTCTTTAAAAAGGTCTTATTGGAATGTTCAATTGATATGTTTGCTCAATTGTTCAGAAAGAAATTCGAACAATCTTAAGAGGTCTTGTTACCTGCCTTTCATGTTTCCTGTTGGATTCATCCAGTTGCTTCTTTAGTTTCTGCATTTCCTGCTCGACTTCCTCCCAAGCCTGCAGCCTAGCTGTCTCAGCTTCCCTGGTCAGCCTCTGGGCCTCCTGTCTGCACTTCACTCCTCAGCCTCTCCACCTCCCCAGACTCCCTCTCCAGCTGCATACCACAGACAGCAAGCATCGTGTAATACAAAGTCAACGGAGTACATAAAGAGGTTTGAATGGAAACCTGGGAGCAGGGAATTGATATTTAAACAATAAATGGGGTGAGCCTCCTGGGTGGCACAGTGGTCTAAGGCACTGCATCACAGTGCTAGCAGTGCCACCTTAGATTCTGGGTTCAAGCCCAGGCTTTGTCGCAGCCGGCCGCGACCGGGAGGTCGACGCACAATTGGCCCAGTGTCGTCCGGGTTAGGGAGGGTTTGGCCGGCAGGGATATCCTTGTCTCATCGCGCACTAGCGACTTGTGTGGCGGGCCGGGCGCAGTGCACGCTGACCAGGTCGCCAGGTGTACGGTGTTTCCTCCGACACATTGGTGCGGCTGGCTTTCGCGTTGTGTCAAGAAGCAGTGCGGCTAGGTTGGATTGTGTTTCGGGGGACGCATGGCTCTCGACCTTCGCCTCTCCTGAGTCCGTACAGGAGTTGCAGTGATGAGACAAGACTGTAACTACTACCAATTGGATACCACGAAATTGGGGAGAAAAAAAGGGGTAAAAAATAAAATAAATAAATAAAAATGGGGTGAAGCAGTGATTCACAATGGCAGTCATTGGGGGCTACAAGCATAACTGACAAGGCTTCTACACCATTTTTTTTGGACATTCAATATACAGTTTTGCAATCATGCCATTGTTGCTGTTGGTAGGAAAACCTCAACAGTGGCTGCAAGCTAGATGCAAACCAACTGAAATTTCCCCCAGTTACTATCACATATAAAACCGAGGTGAGCTGGGATGAAAATAAACAAAAACCTTGAGTTCTTGTGAATAACTGTTACCTGGGTGCTGAGGCTCTTTTTCCTCTCCCTTTTGAACCAGCTCCCCAGTGACTTGGCTGAGCTCAGTCATACATAACTCCTCCCACATCACCTCATTTAATGACTCTGCCTGCAATACAAGATGTAAGGAGGGAGGGAATATCACTTGCAAAACTTTATTTAAATTAGGCCTACTTCAAATAAAAGCAGGATACACATTTGTCAGTAAAATATTCAATATTGAATGAGGAATGTAACATCTAGGCTACTTACACAGTGTACAAAACATTAAGAACACCTTCCTAATATTGAGCTGCACCCCCTCACGCTTTTGCCCTCAGAACAGCCTCAATTCATCGGGGCATGGACTCTACAAGGTGTCGAAAGCATTCCACAGGGATGCTGTCTCATATTGACAACAATGCTTTTCACAGTTGGCTGGATGCCCTTTGGGTGGTGGACCATTCTTGACACACACGGAAACTTGAGTGTCAAAAACCCAGCAGCATTGCAGTTCTTGACACAAATCAGTGTGCCTGGCACCTACTACCATACCCCGTTCAAAGGCACATAAATATTTTGTCTTGCCCATTCACCCTCTGAATCATAGCGCCGACAAAAATCGCTTTTTTTGTGTGTATTATTTCTTACATTGTTACCCCAGGAAATGTTAAGTCTTATTACATGCAGCCGGGAAGAACTATTGGATATAAGAGCAACGTCAACTTACCAACATTACGACCAGAAATATGACTTTCCTGAAGTGGATCCTCTGTTCGGAACACCACCCAGGACAATTGAGCTAATTCCAGTAGGCGATCCAAAACAACTACGATCAAGGGTTGCCTTCTAGAGACAAATCAGAGATTGTAACATTCTCCATTTCACGGAAACATGGCTCTCTCGGGATATGTTGTTGGAATCAGTTCAGCCACCGGGCTTCTCCTTGCATCGCGCCGACAGAGATAAACACCTCTCTGGGAAAAGGAAGGGCGAGGGTGTATGCTTTATGATTAATGACTCATGGTGTAATCATAACAACATATAGGAACTCAAGTCCTTCTGTTCACCCGATCTAGAATTCCTTACAATCATGTGATGGCCATTTTACCTACCAAGAGAATTCTCGTCAGTTATAGTCACCGCTGTGTACATTCCCCCTCAAGCAGACACCAAGACAGCCATCAAGGAACTTCACTGGACTATATGCAAACTGGAAACCATACATCCTGAGGCTGCATTTATTGTAGCTGGGGATTTTAACAAAGCAAATTTGAGAACAAGTCTACCTAAATTCTTCCAGCATATTGTTTGCGCTACGTGCATGCGCAATCCCCTCAACCACTGCTACTCTAACTTCCGCGATGCATACAAAGCCCTCCCCCGCCCTCCATTCTGCAAATCCGACCACGAAGCCATTTTGCTCCTCCCGTCTTATAGGCAGAAACTCAAACAGGATGTACCAGTGACGAGAACCATACAACTCTGGTCCGACCAATCGGAAGCCATGCTTCAAGATTGTTGTTCTTTGAGGCTGACCGGAACATATTCCAGTCCGCATGATCAAAACATTGACCGTTATGCTGACTCGGTGAGCGTGTTTATAAAGAAGCGCATTGGAGATGTTGTACCCACTGTGACTATTAAAACGGTTGATGGATGGCGGCATTCGTGCAAAACTGAAAGCACAATTCACCATAGAAAGAGGTCTGGGAATATGTCTGAATATAAACTGTGTAGTTATTCCCTCCGCAAGGCAATCAAACAAGTGAAATGCCAGTACATGGACAAGGTGGAGTCGTAATTCAATGGCTCAGACAAGACGTAAGTGGCAGGGTCTACAGGAAATCACGGACTACAAAAAGAAATCCAGCCACGCCACGCTTCCAGACAAACTAAACACCTTATTTGCCTGCTTTGAGGATAATACAGTGCCACTGTCGCGGCCCGCTAACATGGACTGCGCCCCCTCCCTCCTCCCCTCCTTCTCTGTGGCTGACGTGAGTAAAACATTTAAACCTGTTAACCCTCGCAAGGCTGCTGGCCCAGACTGCATCCCTAGCCACGTCCACAAAGCATGCACAGACCAGCTGGCTGGTACGTTTACAGACATATTCAATCGCGCCCTATCCTAGTTTGTTGTCCCCACATGCTTCAAGATGGCTACCATTGTTCCTGTACCCAACAAGGCAAAGATAACTGAACAAAATGACTACCACCCCATAGCACTCACTTCTGTCATCATGAAGAGCTTTGAGAGACTACTCTAGGATCATATCACCTCCACCTTATTGGCCACCCTAGACCCACTTCAGTTTGCATACCGCCCCAACAGGTCCACAGACGACGCAATCGCCATCACACTGCCACTGCCCTATCCCATCTGGACAAAGGGAATACCTATGTAAGAATGCTGTTCATTGGCTACAGCTCAGCATTCAACACCATAGTACCTGCCAAGCTCATCATCAAGCCTGAGGCCCTGGGTCCCGCCCTCCAGGTGATGAAGGTAGGAAACAACATCTCCACTTCGCTGACCCTCAAGGGTGCGTGCTCAGCCACCCCCTGTACATTGAGGATAATACAGTTCACCCGCAACTGCATGACCATGCACACCTCCAACTCAATCATCAAGTTTGCAGATGACACAACAGTAGTGGGCTTGATTACCAACAACGACAAGACAGCCTACAGGGAGGAGGTGAGGGCACTCGGAGTGTGGTGTCAGGAGTTGACCTCCTCTTCCGCAGCAACCAGTGATCCGGGTCAACAGCATCAATGTAACAGTTTATCTTCTGTCCCTCTCCTCGCCCCTACCTTGCCTCGAACCAGGGACCCTCAGCACATATCAACAACTGCCTCCCACGAAGCATCGTTACCCAAAAGCCGCGGCCCTTGCAGGGCAAGGGGAACAACTACTTCAAGGTCTCAGAGTGAGTGACGTCACCGATTGAAACGCTATTAGTGCGCACCCCGCTAACTAGCTAGCCATTTCACATCGGTTACATATGCAGCTCGGCCATCGCTCATCCATATACTTACATCCACATATTCTCATTCACCCCTTTAGATTTGTGTGTATAAGGTAGTTGTTGTGGAATTGTTAGATTACATGTTAGATATTACTGCACTGTTGGAACTAGAAGCACAAGCACGTCGCAATAACATCTGCTAACCATGTGTATGTGACAAATAAAATGTTATTAGAATGGCACACATATATTTAACTGGTCTCCTTCACTTCAGCTACACTGATTGACATAGATTTTTCAAGTGACATCAATAATGGATCATAGCTTTACCCTGGATTCACCTGGTCAGTCTATATGCGATGATGATAAATCACTGCTCACCTCTCTCTCCAGATCAGAATCCTCTGGTTTTATCTGCGCAGTTCCAGAATTTCCTGTTTGGTCTGAGTGTTGGTGGGCCATGGGTTGGCAGAGTCTGATGGTGGTGTTGTGGCAGGGGTGACCCATGTTATTGGTGTGGTCCCTCACCCTTTGCAGTCCCTGGTACTGTGATTGAGGCAGACTGGATGCTTGCTGTGACTTCCCTCTGAAAAACAATATGCAACACTTAATACGTGAGGATAATTAACTTGCAAAAAGCCCACGACAATACATCTGCAAGATAGGTTCAAGATAATAAATGTTAACATAATAATTCCATGAAGAATTATTATAAACACATTCTTTGGACCATCGCCGGAGCTAAAATTACTGGGAGTGAATGGTAGCGTACAGAAAGTTTGCCATCAAGGTGGAACATTAACACAATCGTGGTGAATTTCAGCTGTCTACTCAGAAAACACGAGTGTTTTACTGTCATTCTATTAACTTAAACGTTTTTCAAATGATCTACAGCCACTTTATTACCTAATTTCCCCACCGCTAGTCACGCTTTCAATGCTAATCCTGTAGAATTAGCAACTGTTCAATTAAAGTGTTTATTTTTCAAACGCTCCTCATGGAATTGTTTAGAAGGGTGTGATTGCGGCGCGCAATTCAGGGCGTTCCTGCATGTGCAATTCCTCCCCTTTATACTTCTATTAGTCAATTTTACAGCAAGAACTACGGTACTAGCACTGCTTTCCCGAAGTTAACGTTACGGGCCTCTCATCCTCATTGCATCTTTCCATCAGAGAATCGTAAAATGACCTAAGTTCTACAACGAGTTACAAAAGACGACTCTTTCTTTTATATACCAACATTTTGAACAACACTTTCATGGCAATACCACGCCTGGTTCCCAAATACATTGATTACGTATCTCGCGCAGCAATATTCGAGTGGATTCGATTAAGTCAGTTCCAGTGTTGTCAATTTAGCTGCTATATTTTCAGACCTCTCCAGCTAATTGTATTTGTGAAGGATTCTAGAGACAAATTCAGCTACTTTTCAGGCAACCATTGGGGAGTATTGACACCGAGGGTTTTGATGGCATTTAGCGACTTTTCCTTATCAATTCTGCCGCAAACGAGAGTTGCAGTATATGTAACATAAGTCGCAGCATTGCGAACACACAGGATGGGAAATGGAAGAGGAGGGGGCGATAACGTTACGTTGGAGACCATATTCGTGCTGCAGCAAGGCAAATTGGTGCTGTGACGTCGTCGCGGAAACAGCGAAACTCAGCAGAAACATAGTTGGCAACACTGGTCAGTGAAGTCAGTTGTCATGATGAGCCCTTCCCAGCTAGCCATCTATAGGTGTGACTAGAAACTTCAGAGAGAATTAGAAACTTGTCTGCCGAAACTGGACTTGGGAGTGTGTTCACAATCATTTCGTTTTTATCGGAGTAGCTCATTTTTTGTTTATTTTACAAACATTTTTAGATGTTAATGCCGTAGTTGTAACCTACATTTTCGGTGAAAATCACTACAATAATTGTGCTTTAGATGTCATCCTGGCCTGAAATTGGCTACACTATCTAGCTACTTCCCTCGCCTTACTGCAGCAAGTGGGTGCAAAGGACATGTGCACCATGTTCCGACAGTGCAGTAATATCTAACAAGTAATCTAGCAATTTCACAACGACTACCTTATACAAAGTGTAAAGGGAATAAGTGTAAAGGGAATAATAAGAATATGTACATATAAATATATGGATGAGAGATGGCCGAGCGGCATAGGCAAGATGCAGTAGAATACAGTATATACATATGAGATGAGTAATGTAGGATATGTAAACATTATTGAAGTGTTTTTATTTAAAGTGACTAGTGATACCTTTTATTAAATCCATTTATTACATTTATTAAAGTGGCAAGAGATTTGAGTCTGTATGTTGGCAGCAGCCACTCAATGTTAGTGATGGCTGTTTAACAGTCTGATGGCCTTGAGATAGAAGCTGTTTTTCAGTCTCTTGTTCAGTCTCTTGGTCCCAGCTTTGATGCACCTGACCTCGCCTTCTGGATGATAGCGGGGTGAACATGCAGTGGCTCGGGTGGTTGTTGTCCTTGATGATCTTTTTGGCCTACCTGTGACATTGGCTGCTGTAGGTGTCCTAGAGGGCAGGTAGTTTGCCCCCGGTGATGCGTTGTGCAGACTGCACTACCTTCTGGAGAGCCTTACTTGTTTGTGGGCGGAGCAGTTGCTGTACCAGGCGGTGATACAGCCCTACAGCCCTACAGGATGCTCTCGATTGTGCATCTGTAAAAGTTTGGGAGTGTTTTCGGTGACAAGCCAAATTTCTTCAGCCTCCTGAGGTTGAAGAGGTGCTGCTGCGCCTTCTTCACCACACTGTCTGTGTGGGTGGACCATTTAAATTTGTCCGTGATGTGTACACCAAGGAACTTAAAACTTTCCACCTTCTCCACTACTGTCCCATCGATGTGGATGGGTGGGGTGCACCCTCTGCTGTTTCCTGAAGTCCACGATAATCTCCTTTGTTTTGTTGACGTTAAGTGAGAAGTTATTTTCCTGACACTACACTCTGAAGGCCCTCACCTCCTCCCTGTAGGCCGTCTCGTTGTTGTTGGTAATCAGGCCTACCACTGTAGTGTCATCTGTAAACTTGATGATTGAGTTGGAAGCGTGCATGGCCACACAGTCATGGGTGAACAGGGAGTACAGGAGAGGGGTGCGAACGCACCCTTGTGGGGCCCCAGTGTTGAGGATCAGCATGGTGAAGAAGTTGTTTCCTACCTTCACCACCTGGGGGCGGCACGTCAAAGTCCATGACGCAGTTGCACAGGGCGGAATCGAGACCCAGGGTCTTGAGCTTAATCTTGTAACTACCCATCCCGGATCCGGGAGTGTTGTCATCAACTGACACTAATTTGCATAACGCAACGGACATAAATATTACTAGAAAATATTCATATTCATGAAATCACAAGTGAAATATATTGAAACACAGCTTAGCCTTTTGTTAATCACCCTGTCATCTCAGATTTTCAAAATATGCTTTACAGCTAAAGAAAGACAAACATTTGTGTAAGTGTATCGATAGCCTAGCATAGCATTATGCCTAGCTAGCAGCAGGCAACCTGGTCACAAAAATCAGAAAAGCAATCAAATTAAATCGTTTACCTTTGATGAGCTTCGGATGTTTTCACTCACAAGACTCCCAGTTAGATAGCAAATGTTCCTTTTTTCCCAAAATATTATTTTTGTAGCCGAAATAACTCCGTTAGTTCTTCACGTTTGGCTGAGAATAAATTGCAGTCACGACAACGCCAAACAATATTCCAAATTAGCTCCATAATATCGACAGAAACATGGCAAACGCTGTTTAAAATCAGTCCTCAAGGTGTTTTTCAAATATCTATTTGATAATATATCAACCGGGACAGGTGGCTTCTTAGTAGGAAAGAGAGAAACAATGGCCGCATTTGTCTCTTACGCACAAAACACTCTGAGAGACTCCAGCTGACCACTGACGCAATGTTGACGTTCAGGCTCATTTTTCAAAATAAAAGCCTGAAACTATGTATTGTGACACTAGACACATTAGGGAAGCCATAGAAAAAAGGAATCTGGTTGATATCTCATTCACTGCTCAATAGGGACGCATAGGAACGCAGAGCTTTCTAAATAAGAGTCCCTTCCTGATTGAATTTATCTCAGGCTTTTGCCTGCAATATCAGTTCTGATATACTCACAGACAATATTTTTACAGTTTTGGAAACTTTAGAGTGTTTTCTATCCTAAGCTGTGAATTATATGCATATTCTAGCATCTTGTCCTGACAAAATAGCTTGTTTACTTTGGGGACGTTATTTTTCAAAAAAGGAAAATAGTGCCCCCTAGATTCAACAGGTTAATGACGAGTTTGGAGAGTACTATAGTGTTAAATGCTGAGCTGTAGTCAATGAACAACATTCTTACATAGATATTCCTTTTGTCCAGATGTGATAGGGCAATGTGCAGTGTGATGGCGATTGCATCGTCAGTGGACCTATTGGGGCGGTAAGCAAATTGGAGTTGGTTAACTGACTTGCCTAGTTAAATAATGGTCAAATAAAAAAATTAAAACCTTACCCTAACCCTTTAACCTAACTCCTAAAATTAACCCTAACCCCTGGCCAAACAAACATTAGCCAGCTAGCTAACGTTAGCCACCTAGCCACTTAGATAGAGATCATAACATATCATGTCTGGCAAATCGTAACATATAGTACATTTTCAAAAAAAGAGACAGCATTTCTCTTTCATCTGGTTTTGCAAAACTGTCATCTATGTGAGCCTAAAGGTGAAATTACTCTCCTAGGAAGAATTCTTGTGATTGTAAAACATCGTTTCTCACTCAAGTGGCACTCGGTGGCTGTGGTATGTAAACTCACCACAAGAGGGAGGTGTCCAATTTAGCGTCAGTACCAGATGTCACAAATAGGGAGTTCTGTGTTTGGGTGGGTAATGCTGAGCGCCTATTACTGAGGCCTATTACTGAGGCCTATTCTTGCTTGGAACTTATTTTACAACTATTCACCATTTACTAGGCAACAAATAATTTGTCTATATTAGACCATTCTCATGTGAAAACCTTTAATTGTATTTCTATTAAAACAAACTTCCTTATTCAATACCTGCACCATTCTTCCATTAAAGCATTGAGATGGTTTTAGCAGAATGTGCAGAATGTTTTCAAATGATTTCCATTGGATTGTCAGGAAAAATGCAGACTATATGTCTATCCATAGAGATCCTATTCAATTATTTGTATTTTAATTCCCAATTCTATGGGCCTATCCGTAATGAGCATCGGTTATGCTTATCACACACATAACATCATTTTAAATTAGATGAGACCTGAGTCTGCATCACGGTCTTTCGTTACACAAAGTACCCAGGGAAAGCCATAGCTCTAGTCTATAGGCTACCTGATGCGTTATGTACTAAATAGCCTAATCATTATAATAAAATATGCATCATTTTGATTAGACCAAGTTACAAATACATCCCTTTTTCTTATTACGCTCACGCGTATCCCCATCGTTGCCTAGGAACGCGCAAGGCAGTGGGGGCTCCTGACCTTGCCGTCGTGAACGAGCTGCGCGCGCACATAACGAGAGGGCTAAGATATTAATTTTAATCAAGAATACTAAATAGAACATATGAATTGAAAGCAAAATATTTGCATTCGATTTTATTAAAAAAATAATAATAATTGTGATCATCATTGCAGTGCCATGAAAACGATGGATAGAAGAGCCAGCCGGGGATGAAGAGGAGTCTCCGGTAGAGCAGGTGAGTCGAAAATTCCCATTTCCATGAGATGAAGGTTTGGCAAGATCTTGGTACACCACATAGCAGGATCGGGGCTGTTTTTTTTTCAGAATGTGATGTTTAATTGTAGTACGTTTAAACTGAATTGAAATATATTATGGGTGTTAATGAGATGTTTTGCGTGTGATAATTAGGTTAAACAGTTGCGACGTTTTATTCGGCTAATCTACCGCATCCTTGGTGTTTATTTGGAGATTTGGAGGAGTATGGAAGTGGCTTCGTCTTTTGTCTTAACGTCTGGTTTTCAGTCTCTTATTCACTCTGAAATTTTAACGCATCGTTGCCTACCTACATCACTGGTGAATCGATGCCACCAGCTCACCTTCAAAGTGGTGTACAGTGACGTTATTATTATTTTGACATTTAACTGTGCATGCTTTAGTTTTTACATTAAAACGAGTTAGACTAAACGATTTGAAAGGATTACCACTGATTAATAATTTGCAAAAGAGCGCCGGATTTAGCAAGAGCACCTCAGAGGAGCGAGAGACTGCTTCACGCCGTACTCTCGTTATCTTTTACCCATCACCATTCTGCCAATGGTCACAGGCTGCTGCTACCTTGATACAATTGGGATTTATTCATACCAATTTAGGAGAGATGTCAAAGCATGTTGTGTGTCCAATTAGACCCCCGTATAGAGTTATAACAAGTTGTCCTTTGGGTTGTAGTTGTAATGGTGCTTATGACTGGCATAGCCTATAGAGCTACTGATAACATTATTGGGCCTGTAGCCGCAATAACGGCCCGAAACCATGTTGTTGTTTAAAATGCTTACAAATTCATAAATATATTTTGTTGTCCAGTTTTGGCCCATAATTGCAACATTTGTAGCCTATATTCGTGACCTTAACACACCTGTTGTGAGTGTAGCTAACTTATGGTTAATTGTATGCATTGGGCATATTTTACTATTCGAATGCATAAAACCGATGGCCTGCCATGACCATTCAAGTGCACTGGGAAATTACCATTGTCCAAGTTCACTCTGTATTTTGTGAATCAATAGCCTTTTTTATTGGGACTGAGAATTGCGCACAGCTCACGAAATAGGGCATGTTGCGGCCGTGCTAAATTAAAGACTTTGACATGTCAGTATTTTGAAGTGATGGTTTCAACCTAAGGATGATGAGAACTCGGGATAATGTCTTTATTTTCAATATAGGCGCATCAGATAGGTTTTACAACAGACAGTGGAGTTGTAATCTATTCGTATTCCTGTCTCGTCGCAAAGCCTCTTCTATCTCCCCTGCTGGTCTAAACACAATCCTATGTGTTGAGGGAATACACCTCTTCAGCTTTGACTGGCTTCCTAATTAATGGCTGAAGAAATACTTAACCTGCTCAAAGAATAAGTAGCCAAGGCTTACTTTGTCAACCTTTAGCCTTTTTTTTTCTATCAATACATTGTGCAATATATTGCAATCATTGCACAAGTTGAAAAGAAAAAAGAGAAACATGACCTATATGGGTGATAATGAGGCATAATAGACATGTTGACTACCCCCCACCCTCAGACACATGAACACACATGGGCCTACATGTACTACCCTTTTCTATTGGTCTTTTCTAAAGCTGTTGCTGTTATGTTTTCACAACACAACTCTTACACTTTTAAAGAGTTAGAGGACTCAGAGATATTTCAGTTTTTGATAGAATCAATATCTGTTCATTCCAGCAAAGAGTAGTTTTGACTTTCAGGCGACTCAATATGCAGCTCTATCAGTACACGCTAAGGAAATTGATTTTAGGGAAACAAGCTTGTTCTTGGAGTCATCCATATTGACCAGCAAGTACCCAGCCCGATGACCCAGGAGGCTCATTACTCTCTGTTTCTACTGCCTGTGGCTCTGCAACACTGTTGTTGCACTATTTTCATACGATTATATTAGCTGTTACTGAAGGGTTGTTATTGCCATGCTGTTGTGGATCTTAACCAGGGAGACTTTGATGGGGACCACAAAAAAGCTGAACTCATCATGAGGGGCCGCAGTTGCCCCTGGGTCTGCCTACCCACATCCACCACATTGCGAGCAAAACATTTTAGCAGCCCCCCTCTTGCCTGCGGACAGAAAATTGTTACATGTTAGAGTTGATTTTGTGCAATTCTACACACTTTGCCATGGGTCGTAGGTGAAATGTTTTAGTTTTAAAGGAAGTTTGCTGCAATTCTACACATTTTGGGTGGAGAGAGAATTCTTTGCAGTTTTGAATGATATCTGAGTGAGACTGACTAACAAATCAATGGGTGCCCCCTGGCCGGTAATTTGACCATGATTACTAAGTTTAGATTGCTAGGTTAGTCTAGCGGCCAGCTATCTAAAAAAATGTATTCACTCAATTATCCCATGGCAGCTATCAGTGACTGACATGAGAGAAAAACTGCTGATGCACAGCCACATTTCAAAATTGCACCTTGTGTATTCTACTATTCTAACTCTTAACAGTAAACTGAGCTCCTAAAATTGATCCGAGGCCTTTCAAAAGGGGGGCTGCGTGCCGGCAGTTGCCTATCCCTAATCTAAACTATACAAACGAGAAAGAATGTGATGATATGGCACTGTACTTCCATCACAGCTTAACGGTTACATCACTGTCGTTAATGCTTTAATACTGAAGAACCCAGAACAAACATTGTTAATGTAGTGCCTTTTTAAAAAAAAACATTTCTGTCTCAGATTCATTACTGTCCTTTTACATGAGACAAAGTGAACGTACAGTACACTAAAGCCCTCACTTCCAGATGCATTGCAGCATACACAGCATTCCGCCTACATTGATGCAGATGCTTTTTCAGATAGTTCAAATCCTCTCCCCATGGTAATATCAGCCCACACTAGAATCATGAAGATGTGTTAACACCAAACATGCTGGAAATTATATTGTCTCTTTGTAGAGTAAACTTATCCCTGGCGAAATCGTTGTGAGATATAAAGACAATTGAGGGCAATGAGTATGTTCTTTGTGATATTAACATTTGCATATATTTACATTCACATTCTGCTGGATTACAGACAACACTACCACTCACTCACCACCATAGTGTGTTCAAATGGTCCCTTGAGTTCTCCCAAGTGATTAGATTGCTTTGAAATGATTGTGTGGGTTTTCTACAGGGAGCCAATCTTCTGTGTAAGCATACGAATGATGAGCTACTCTAGCACTATATATTTAATAGCCCTAGTTTTCAATTAATCTGGCAACATAGTCCCATCAACATACTCAGCGGCATTGCAGTCAGCAACCCACACTTTTTTGTTGAAACGCTGATTTCGATGTTTGCTCACCTGACCATTTGTCTCTCTTGTTTGCAGCTCTGGGTTCTGAACATCAATGAGCGTTGAAGCTGGAGATGAGTGAATACCTGGCCTTTGTTTATTTGTTTTTAGTAACAATTGGAGCCCAGGGCAGGTTGAGCAATGCCTGGTTGAGTGGAATACAGTAGGTTATAAGGATCGAGAGGACACTCGAGTGTACATTGGCGTGGTGCAGAGGCACTCATTTGCCCAGACCATGTGGTTGGCAGAGTTCAGGCACCATCGGTTGCCTGCACACCTATCAAAACATCGAGGAACCGCAACCATCACCGCCCGCCATGTTCTTTTATTGTGGATGTTATGTTCCTACTGGCAATTCACAGTGGCGAACAGCCAGAACTTCAACCCAACTGTGAACACCCAGTTTGGGAAGCTGAGGGGCCTCCGGGTCGCAGTGCCAGGTGAGGTCCTTAAACCCATTGACCAGTACCTTGGGGTGCCGTACGCTGCCCCTCCCATTGGGGAGAAGCGCTTCATGCCCCCAGAGCAGCCCTCCTCCTGGTCAGGGATCAAGAATGCTACCCACTTCACACCAGTGTGCCCTCAGAACATCCGCAACACAGTGCCTGAGATCATGATGCCCATATGGTTCACCTATAACCTGGACACAGTGGCCAATTACATTCAGGATCAGAACGAGGACTGTTTGTATTTAAACATCTATGTTCCAACAGAGGATGGTGAGTGGAATGGATGAAATGGACCAAAGGGACAATCCATGTTTACTGTATTGGCCTTGCTGTCACCTTGCGATGATCGTGTTTTGAGCATGCAGCAGTTGTCATTGTGCATCCCATTTGTGCCAGCCCAAGTTCTTTTCCCATCCAAAGTCATGTCATCATCTCTTCTTCACTGGTTACGTGTTGCCTCCCTTCCTTGTGTTCTGTAAGAGGAAAATGCATTTACACACTGATATAAAACGTATTAATGTGTCAGACAACTAATCATTTAAAGTCAGAATATAGCCTACAGCATTTCCTAACCTAACTACTGGGAATAGGTCAATAGGTGTGATAAATGAGATTCAGACAAATGTTAGGCCGATTAAATATTTAGTCTTGTGCACTAGATGTCTGTTTACAATGTGAGCGCCTTAACAGTATAAGAATCTGAGGTGCAATACATTTCTACATTTGTATGCTATGGATCTGTTGATCAATATTAACTGGACAAAATCAGAGCTGCCTGATCTCCAGTAAACACTATTATGATTGATAAACACATTTCCGTTACTTCATTTGTTTGGACAGTATTAGGGCTCACACAATCTATAGACCGAGTGCATGTGAATTCATTATGCTTATTATTTTATTTTATGAATATATCTAACCCCCTATCTCACTACCTCCCTTTCGTTCCTAAGGTAATGAGAAGTGGACCTGGTTGGTTGGGTTCCTGCATGTTTCTTACATTTTTCAGAGGCTTCTGTTATTTTGTAGTCTCATTCATTTTTCAGTCAAAAGAATATCCAAGGAATGTGCCAGAAAACCCAACAAGAAAGTATGTAGAGAAGAAGGTATGTAAGCTAACAAAGGAATTTAAAGGAGCAGAGTGACTTGGGAGTTGGCTCAAAGCCAAAATCACAGCCTCATCGTCTTTGAAAGTTAAACCCAGTAGAGACCAATAAATGTCGGACAGAGGTGTGTGTGCATGTGTATGTGTTCAGAGATTAAGTGTTTTCCTGAGAGTAAGATTATTCCACACAATAACATCCACCCATGACATGTTTATTTGAATACAATTAGATTTTTTTATTTCATTAGAAAACAAATCAACATATTGACTTCAAAACGTTGCTGTTGGTACAATATGTAAACAGCCTAGTTTTTTTCTAAAACAAGACAAGAAAAAGGAGACTAGATCATATTTCCTCTCTCTGCTTAAAGAACAGACATGCTTCGTTCTTTTTACAGTAATGCAATTTTGGACTGATTTTCTGAGACACTGATTGGATATCACTATCTTCCTTGGCGGTCAATCGTGTTATTTTTGAATTCTCTTGTTCTTTCTTGTTTTTTTTCCTCCCTCGTGTGAATCCTAGGGACCCAAATCAACAGTCAAGGAGCGGATTTCTCTCACAGTGACAGTGAAGGTATTTTTTTGTGCTCAAAGTTTAATACACAACTTTTTGATTTTTGAAATTTCCACAGACCTTCATCTTCGATTTCTTGACAAACCTTTTACACCTCAGAAGTAGTTCAACCTTAGTTTATCAGTTTGCATGCAAAGTCAATATCAAGTCACTTGATTTTCTCAGCGCCTTCGCTATTTCACTCTTAATTGATTTGATCTGGACATCCATATCATATCTGCAGTATTTTTGGTGTCATGGATTTTTTGGGGGACACTTGATACGGATTGCTCCCTCTAACAGCCCCCTGAAGGTAAATGTAGGTATGCTGGTCAATTTGTTATTGATCCCAAATGTACTGTACTCCATTTGTACAATGGGTTATTGTATGGGTTATTTCTTGTCTCCTTGTCTCAGGGGAAGTCAACCATGTTCCTGGAGATCCACAGGATATGCAGGATTTGGCTTTAACCGCCTGGAAGACCAGGGCCCAGATTCACAAAACACTTATTTTATTTTTTAACAATTGTAAATATTATTTCTCCCCATTGGTAGTTAGTCATGTCGCTGCAACTCCCATATGGACTCGGGAGAGGTGTGCGTCCTCTCAATCACAACCCAGCCAAGCAAGCCGCACCAATGTGTCAGAGGAAACACCGTACACCTGGTGACTGTGTAATTTTAGGTAGCTATCTAGCATATCATGTTAGCATATTTTTAATGAGATTACTGTTCTAAAACATGTTCTTAGGTTTAAAATAATCAATACTGAAACTTTCAGATGAAGTTTGTGAGTGAATTAAACATGTTAATTGGCTTTTATGAGCTTTTTCTCTCACTGCCCTGAGTTTAAGACAAGGGTTTCGCTGTCTTGGAAAAAAGAACATTTCCAATAACTGGATTTTCAAGAATCAAATTTCTTCTTAACTTTTTGCTTTAAGGAGAAACATAAGAAATAGCGCAATACATTTTCCAATAACCTTTTTGAGGAATAGCAACTTTGCTTAACTTTCTTCTCAAGACTTTAGTTAAGGGGGAAAATGGCAGTTAAAAATAAATGTATTCTTAAGAAGGTTTTGTGAATCTGGGTCCAGGTGTGTTGAATTTAGTCAATCACTCCACTGATCAATTAGCTCAGTTGGTCAGTTAAGTGATTGACTAAATTCATCACACCTGATCTTTCAGGTCGGTTAAAGCTCCTGGCTCTCCAGGAACAGGGTTGCATTCCCATGGCCAATCAACAAAGAGCTCATTTTTTTCAGCACTATAAATTGGACGTGAGTGCAATAAATGTACACATACAGTACCTCTTCATGTTTGAAAAAGTGACAATTTTGCTGTGTCTTCTAGGGATCACAGACTGTGATGTCTATAACCAACTGCATCTTATCTCAAAGTCTCCTCCACTATACTCTGTGGGTCTCATGGGAAGACTGTACGAGGGACTCATGTGGATGAAGCTATTACTATTCAATACATACTGTGCTATTCAGGAGGTTGACTGTGGTGTAGGAGATTTGTGTCGTCTGTTGTTTTATGGCAACCCACACCTCTCACATTGACATGGAACTTACAATTCAGGTCATATGCATTGTTCTGACCAACTAGATCTAATTGTTGTTTTCGATGCAAAGTAAGTTGGGTACTGCAATTGAACCACTAATATGACACATGCAATGCCTGAAGCAGCATGCTCTGTTGAACACAACAGTGAGCAAATATAGTATGAACCAGATAAACTTTAGGGATACTGCATGTGTAAAAAGTATTGCTAATAATAGAATAGTTGTAAATGGCTCCAGTATGAACACAGTTTTGTGGGGGTAAAAGAGTGAGCTTGACATAATATAGCGATTTTTACATTTATTTTATTATTTTTCTACTGCACGTTCCCTGTTAGGCCTGTATGATGAGTATCCTTGCTTTGCATTCTTGTCTCCATTGGTTCGTCACAACCATGACCTTAATCACCCAAGCACATCTGCTAAAATCGATGCCATTACCTTGAGCTTACCTTCAGCTTTAGTGGTGTAAATGTTGCTGAGTCTAGTTTCTGGGAGGGTTTACAGTATTCTGATGTTGCATTGCATTACCTTGTCTTTAAAGCTTTACTGTACAAAGCGTAAATGGCTGATTCTCTCTGCAGACATTCGGGACACTGAGGCTAGGCCCGTGATGGTCTACATCCATGGAGGATCATACATGGAGGGGACAGGGAATATGATTGATGGGAGTGTGCTGGCCAGCTATGGGAATGTCATCGTCATCACTCTCAACTACAGGGTCGGAGTACTAGGTGATGAGATTCTCTTACTGTCTCTGAATGGTGTTTGTGGACATTCATTTCATCCTTGAAGAGTACATACAGTACTGGCATAGGATTGATAAATGTTCTTCTCATAACGTTGATCTCCACACAGAGATCCTATTTAAGTTAGAGTTCTAATATGTTATTCTATGGATCTCCCTCCCACCAGAGTTTGAATTTGTTACATTTCTATGACTTGCTATATGACTCATTTTCTCCTGATGTATAATCCCAGGTTATGAAGGCAAGGTATTTTTTAGTATGTTGATATTGTATTGATGGGAGTAAGATTAGAATTGCAACAATGTAATGTCCTCCGTCAGAGGGCCAATGGTTGTGACTTGTCGTATACAAGCTACAATATTCCAAAACACTGCTTCAATCAGTTTTTTTTAGGTGAATTTATCTAACCTGTGGAGAGATTGAGCGCTTTTGGCAGCCTATATGATTTTAAATAAGAGGGGATGCAGGAGTCACAGCCAAGGTCGAGAGTCTTTCTTGTAGGAGTGACACTTCATCTATCTCTGTGCGAGGGGCGGAAAGGGCCTGCCCCCCTCTCCGTGATTGATACTGGTGCTCTCTTGGCTCTGCCCCAAGGTAGACTGCCTCTATACACACAGCATAGTGGAGAAAAGGACAGGTTGCAACTCAAGGAGCCGTGCAGCGAGAGTGCCCTTATGAGAAGGGTCAATGGTGTCAGGAACAGAAGAGGTTTGTGGAGGCAGAGGAGAAGAATGATGGTATGGTATGCTGAACCACAGATAAGTGTTAAAGAAATCACCTAAATAACACTAATATCTTCTTCTGTATATTCCAGGGTTCCTCAGTACAGGTGACCAGGCAGCTAAAGGGAACTATGGACTCCTGGACCAGATCCAAGCCCTGCGTTGGATCAGCAAGAACATCGGCTATTTTGGAGGAGACCCGGGTCGCATCACTGTCTTTGGATCTGGGATTGGAGCCTCCTGCGTCAGCCTGCTCACACTGTCCCACCACTCTGAGGGTAAGCCGAAGATTCAACCTGGGGAGACAGGGCAGGAGGGATGGGTTAGTCACCAGTGAATCGCATGATCAATGCAGCAGCCTTCATATATATACTGAACAAAAATATGAACGCAACATGCAACAATTTCAAAGATTTCACTGAGTTACAGTTCCAATAAGGAAATCAGTCAATTAAAATAAATACATTAGGCCTTAATCTATGGATTTCACATGACTGGGAATACAGATATACATCTGTTGATCACAGATACTTTTGGTAAAGTAGTGTATGTGGACACCTGCTTGTCGAACATCTCAGTCCAAAATCCTAGCTATAACAGCCTCCACTCTTCTGGGAAGGCTTTCCACTAGATGTTGGAACATTGCTGCAGGGACTTGCTTCCATTCAGCCACGAGCAGTAGTGAGGTCAGGCACTGATTTTGGGCGATTAGGCCTGGCTCGCAGTCAGGCCCAATTCATCCCAAAGGTGTTCGATGGGGTTGAGGCTCTGTGCAGGCCAGTCAAGTTCTTTCACACCGATTTCGACAAACTATTTCTGTATGGACCTCGCTTTGTGCACGTGGGCATTGTTATGCTGAAACAGAAAAGGGCCTTCCCCGAACTGTTGCCACAAAGTTGGAAGCACAGAATTGTCTAGAATGTCATTGTATTGTGTGCGGCTGCTCGGCCATGGAAACCCATTTCATGAAGCTCCGGACGAACAGTTCTTGTGCTAACTTTGCTTCCAGAGGCAGTTTGGAACTCAGTAGTGGGTGTTGCAACCGAGGACAGACCATTTTTACACACTTCAGCACTCGACGGTCCCGTCCTGTGAGCTTGCTCCTAGACGTTTCCACTTGACAATAACAGCACATACAGTTGACTAGGGCAGCTCTAGCAGAGCTGAAATTTGACGATCTGACTTGTTGGAAAGGTGGCATCTTATGACGGTGCCACATTGAAAGTCACTGAGGCCTCCAGTAAGGCCATTCTACTGGCAATGCTTGTCTATGGAGATTGCATGGCATTTTGCTCTATTTTATACACTTATCAGTAACGGGTGTGGCTGAAATAGCCACGTCCACTAATTTGAAGGGGTGTCCACATACTTTTGTATATAGTTTACCTTAAAAAAAAGTAGGGGCATGGGTCAGAAAACCAGTCAGTATCTGGCGTGACCACCATTTGCCTCATGCAGTGTGACACATCTCCTTCGCATAGAGTTGATCAGGCCTTTATTGTGGCCTGTGGGATGTTGTCCCACTCGTCCTTCAATGGCTGTGCGAAGTTGCTGGATATTGGCGGGAACTGGAACACGCTGTCGTACACGTCGATCCAGGGCATCTCAAACATGCTCAATTTGTGACATGTCTGGTGAGTATGCAGGAAGGAAGAACAGGGACATTTTCCGTTTCTAGGAATTGTGTACAGATCCTTGCAACATGGGGCTGTGCATTATCATGAAACATGAGGTGATAGCTGCAGATGAACTGGCACGACAATGGGCCTCAGGATCTGGTCACGGTATCTGTGTACTTAAATTGCCATCGATTAAATGCAATTGTGTTCGTTGTCCGTAGCTTATTTCTGCCCATAACTTAACCTCACCGCCACAATGGGGCACTCTGTTCACACCGTTGACATCAGCAAACCGCTTGCAAACAGAACGGCATTCACGCTGTCTGCCATCTGCCCAGTACAGTTGAAACCAGGATTCATCCC
This sequence comes from Oncorhynchus mykiss, assembly GCF_013265735.2. NCBI lineage: Eukaryota > Metazoa > Chordata > Actinopteri > Salmoniformes > Salmonidae > Oncorhynchus > Oncorhynchus mykiss. The sequence continues at coordinate 35,846,463 of NC_048574.1, read as the reverse complement.
TGAAGAGCGCACTTCTCCAGCATGCCAGTGGACATGAAAGGGGAGCATTTGTCCACGGAAGTTGGTTATGAAGCCGAACTGCAGTCATGTCAAGACCATGGTGAGGATGACGAGCACACAGATGAGCCTTCCTGAGACGGTTTCTGACAGTTTGTGCAGAAATTCTTCAGTATTGCAAATCCACAGTTTCACCAGCTGTCCGGGTTTCTGGGTTCAGACGATCCGGCAGGTGAAGAAGACGGATGTGGAGGTCCTGGGCTGGAGAGGTTACACGTGGTCTGTGGTTATGAGGCCAGTTGGACGTACTGCCAAATTCCCTAAAATGACATTGGAGGCGGCTTATGGTAGAGAAATATACATTAAATTATCTGGAAACGGCTCTGGTGGGCATTCCTGCAGTCAGCATGCCAATTGCACGCACCCTCAACTTTAGACACTTGTGATTAAACTGCATATTTTAATGGCCTTTTATTGTCCCCAGCACAAGCTGTTTAATCAGCCTCTTGATCTGCCACACCTGTCAGGTGGGTGGATTATCTTGGCAAAGGAGAAATGCTCAATCACAGGGATGTAAACAAATGATTGCATAAAATTTTTCAGGGATAATTTATTTCAGCTCATGAAACATGGGACCAACACTTTACAAGTTGCGTTTATATTTTTGTTCAATGTAGTTCCGTCACAAAATTCACACACACGGCCCAGTGATTCATCAGCCTGTAGTTATCACAGACACATACTAGATACTACTTTATATGACACTTGATCTCGTAATATAGCTTCACGTGGAGCATTAACATGAATGTGTTGTGCTCTCTCGTCTTGCTTCAGGGAAGTGGCATTATTCACAGATCTACTGTATCATCAGCTTTTCTCTTCACCTTGTTGCTTTTATGCAAAAATGAAATATGATATTTCTGTATTATTTAGTGCTTTAGATCTAACTGTATACAACCCCTATCCTCAACTAAATCTGTATGAATTGAGGTTTTATCACAATCTATCATCAACTATATCAAGTGCAACTCCAAATGGGTCCAATTGAGTCCTTCAGAGGAAGTGAAGTGTTTGGATATGTGGCTAGGGTGGTGGGGGTAGTTGTGGAGTTAAGTGATGGCTATTGTTCCCCTCTCGTCAATCTAATCAGACTAAAAGCTTTCCCTCTTATAGCATGAACCTGTTTAACAGAAACGCCTATAAATTCAAGGTAATGCATGGATGGAGTCTAACTATCTATCTCACTACACTATCTATCAATTTAACTTTATTTATTTACATCTATACATCAAGAGATGTGTGCACAGCACATACTGTTCAGTATCTATTAGTCAATACCATGGTCTTTAAACCTCACTTTGTTTTACACTCACTAATTTACCCCCGGCGTTTTAGAGCGATTTGCTGATATCTTTTCTTATCCTCACCGGAGTATACGGAAGGAGGGTTGTGAATGAATTAATGACACTCAATCTAAAACAAAAACAGTGGCATCTGTGCCTTTACATCTCACACACACACACACACACACACACACACACACACACACACACACACACACACACACACACACACACCACCTCCTCTCCTCTAATCAATCAGCCCTTTATTACATCAGACCACACAGCTCTAACGGCAGCACAGCCAGCTTAGGCCCCTCACTGAGATTTGTGTGAGCCAGCGTCATACTGTGGTATACAGACAGACTACCCACTCAGTCTTTATATCATGCATTTTTTCAAGCATTAATCAAGACCGATGATGACCGTTGCCGATATAAAATAATACAAATCACTTGGAGAATGTACCATTTTTAGACATACAAAAAAGCATAAATTGAAATGTTTTTCCACTGCCTGGCTTTGTAAAATGAGCTAGTTTCACAACAGGCCATATTTGGTTTGGTGGGTTCATAACAAAATCAAAAACAGGAGGGTCAGTGAAGTGAATCCTTTAAGGGACTGAAGAGCAGTGGGGTTTGTCCTTTAAGGGACTGAAGAGCAGTGGGGTTTGTCCTTTAAGGGACTGAAGAGCAGTGGGGTTTGTCCTTTAAGGGACTGAAGAGCAGTGGGGTTTGTCCTTTAAGGGACTGAAGAGCAGTGGGGTTTGTCCTTTAAGGGACTGAAGAGCAGTGGGGTTTGTCCTTTAAGGGACTGAAGAGCAGTGGGGTTTGTCCTTTAAGGGACTGAAGAGCAGTGGGGTTTGTCCTTTAAGGGACTGAAGAGCAGTGGGGTTTGTCCTTTAAGGGACTGAAGAGCAGTGGGGTTTGTCCTTTAAGGGACTGAAGAGCAGTGGGGTTTGTCCTTTAAGGGACTGAAGAGCAGTGGGGTTTGTCCTTTAAGGGACTGAAGAGCAGTGGGGTTTGTCCTTTAAGGGACTGAAGAGCAGTGGGGTTTGTCCTTTAAGGGACTGAAGAGCAGTGGGGTTTGTCCTTTAAGGGACTGAAGAGCAGTGGGGTTTGTCCTTTAAGGGACTGAAGAGCAGTGGGGTTTGTCCTTTAAGGGACTGAAGAGCAGTGGGGTTTGTCCTTTAAGGGACTGAAGAGCAGTGGGGTTTGTCCTTTAAGGGACTGAAGAGCAGTGGGGTTTGTCCTTTAAGGGACTGAAGAGCAGTGGGGTTTGTCCTTTAAGGGACTGAAGAGCAGTGGGGTTTGTCCTTTGTTTTCCAGACATATCTGCTTGGGTTAGTGGATGTGCTGTATGGCCTGGTAGCCTGATGCTACACATCAACTCAATGCTCAGGGGTTTGCACTGCTACTAGTATACCACTACTATTGCACATCCATTCTGACCTTGCAAACATAGTGTCTTCAGAGAAAGTTAAAAAAAACACTATTCAATTTGAAGACACACCTTGCAGTCATGTGACTAACCAATTTCGAATGATCACAAAAATATTCATACGGAGTTTCATGCCTCCTTATTCCAGGATTGATTTAGGCCACTTTGCCTTAGTTTACCCCAACCCTGGTGGTCAGGCAGCGCGTAGCTCCACCCACACCGCCTGACGTATACCCACCAAAACCACCCCAATAACCGTCAGAGGGGTATTGATGATCCATTATATTGACATGATGGTCAAGTGACCGCTCTAACAATGGAATACGTGTCCTCAAAGGTGGAAGGCAGGCGAGATCAGGTGGGACCATTCTAGTCAGTGAGAGGGCAGATGCACATGTGAACAACGGGCACAACTCGGCTATAAAGATGAGGGGTGTTGAATATTCGATGAGGGGTGTTGCATCAACCGCCTGAATTTGATGGTATTTCAAATTCATCGACTTCATGAATATGCATAGCTTGTCTTGAATTTCAACAGGGACAAATACGATATAAAGTGTTTTTTCTCAAAGTTGCTGGGATGTTAGACTTATATCAGTACACTCGTAACAACCTAAGCATATTCTGAATGGAAATGGAGGAAAACTAAACTTCAGGAGGACCTATCATCCTTCAACTCCCTCCTCTCTACCTTCTATTCCTCTGTATCTACTGCTAAAGCCGTTTTCTATAACTACATTTCAAGCTTCTTCCTCCAACCCTGGGAAACTCTTCTTTGCTTTGTCTTCCCTCCTTAATCAACCACCTTTTCCTCCTCCCTCTCTTCGGACGACTGTCAACCACTTTGAAAAAAAAGTTGACAACATCCGCTCCTCATTCACTGTTCCCACTCATACAGAACTACCCTACACCTTGACCTCTCCCCTGTCTCTCCAGATGAAATTCTGCGACTAGTGATGTCCGGCTGCCCAACAACCTACCACCTTGACCCCACCCCCTCCTCTCTTCTCCAGACCATCTTTGGAGACCTCCATTCCTCACTTCCCTCATCTCATCCCTGACCACTGGCTGCAACCTCTCTGACTTAAAGATGGCCAGAGTTCTCCCCTCCTCAAGAAACCAACAATCGACCCCTCTGATGTCAACTACAGACCACCATCCCTTCTTTTTTTTCTTTCCAAAACACTTGAGTGTGCTGTCTCTGACCAATTCTCTCATTATCTCTCTTATTATCTCCCTCAGAACTATCTTCTTGACCCTAACCAGTCAAGGCTCACACAGCTGAAACCGCTCTCGTCTGTGTAAGAGGCTCTCCACTCTGCTAAAGCTGACACTCTCTCCTCTGTTCTCATCCTCCTAGATCTATCCACTACCCTCAACACCGTGAACCATCAGATCCTCCTCTCCAGCCTCTCAGTGTTGGACATCTCAGGCTCTACACACTCTGAATTACGTCCTATTTTTTTATTTTTTATTTCACCTTTATTTAACCAGGTAGGCTAGTTGAGAACAAGTTTTCATTTACAACTGCGACCTGGCCAAGTTACAAATGGAATAAACAAGCGTACAGTCAATAACACAATAGATTTTTAAAAATTCTATATACAGTGTGTGCAAATGGCATGAGGAGGTAAGGCAATAAAAAGGCCATAGTGGCGCAGTAATTACAATTTAGCAAATTAACACTGGAGTGATGGATGTGCAGATGATGATGGGCAAGTAGAAATACTGGTGTGCAAAGGAGCAGAAAAGTAAATAAAAACAATATGGGGATGAGGTAGGTAAATTGGATGGGCTATTGACAGATGGGCTATGTACAGCTGCAGCTGCTCAGATAGCTGATGTTTAAAGTTAGTGAGGGAAATATAAGTCTCCGGCTTCAGCGATTTTTTTTTAATGATTATTATTATTTTTTTGCGCAATTCGTTCCAGTCATTGGCAGCAGAGAGCTGGAAGGAAAGGCGGCCAAAGTAGGTGTTGGCTTTGGGGATGACCAGTGAGATATACCTGCTGGAGCGTATGCTACGGGTGTTGTCGTCGTGACCAGTGAGCTGAAATAAGGAGTGAAGGAGGCTTTGTTGTGAAATGGGAAGCCGATTATAGATTTAATTTTGTCGGGCGGGTGCGGGCAGCAAACGGTTGAAAAGCATGCATTTAGTTTTTACCAGCGTTTAAGAGCAGTTGGAGGCCACGGAAGGAGTGTTGTATGGCATTGAAGCTCGTTTGGAGGTTAGTTAACACAGTGTCCAAAGAAGGGCCAGATGTATACAGAATGGTATCATCTGCGTAGAGGTGGATCAGGGAATCACCCGCAGCAAGAGCGACATTGTTGATATATACAGAGAAAAGAGTTGGCCCAAGAATTGAACCCTGTGGTACCCCCATAGAGACTGCCAGGGGTCCGGACAACAGACCCTCCAATTTGACACACTGAACTCTGTCTGAGAAGTAGTTGGTGAACCAGGCGAGGCAGTTATTTGCGAAAACAAGGCTGTTGAGTCTGCCAATAAGAATACGGTGATTGACAGAGTCGAAAGCCTTGGCCAGGTCGATGAAGACGGCTGCACAGTACTGTCTTTTATCGATGGCAGTTATGATATTGTTTAGTACCTTGAGCGTGGCTGAGGTGCACCCGTGACCAGCTCGGAAACCGGATTGCACAGAGGAGAAGGTACGTGGGATCCGAAATGGTCAGTGATCTGTTTATTGACTTGGCTTTTGAAGACTTTAGAAAGGCAGGACAGGATGGATATAGGTCTGTAACAGTTTGGGTTTAGAGTGTAACCCCCTTTGAATAGGGGGATGACCGCGGCAGCTTTCCAATCTTTAGGGATCTCGGACGATATGAAAGAGAGGTTGAACAGACTGGTAATAGGGGTTGCAACAATGGCGGCGGATAATTTTAGGAAGAGAGGGTCCAGATTGTCTAGCCCAGCTGATTTGTACGGGTACAGGTTTTGTAGCTCTTTCAGAACATCTGCTATCTGGATATGGGTGAAGGAGAAGCTGGGGAGGCTTGGGCAAGTAGCTGCAGGGGGGGGGTGCGGAGCTGTTGGCCGGGGTTGGGGTAGCCAGGAGGAAAGCATGGCCAGCCGTAAAGAAATGCTTAATGAAATTCTCGATTATCGTGGATTTATCGGTGGACGTCTAGCAGTTGGCAGCTGGGAGGAGGTGCTCTTATTCTCCATGGACTTTACAGTGTCCCGAAGCTTTTTGGAGCAAAATTCTGTTTGAAAAAGCTAGCCTTTGCTTTTCTGACTGACTGCATGTATTGGTTCCTGACTTCCCTGAAAAGTTGCATATCGTGGGGACTGTTCGATGCTAGTGCAGTCCACCACAGGATGTTTTTATGCTGGTCGGGGGCAGTCAGGTCTGGAGTGAACCAAGGGTTATATCTGTTCTTAGTTCTACATTTTTTGAAAGGGGCATGCTTATTTAAGATGGTGAGAAAATTAGTTTTAAAGAACGACCAGGCATGCTCAATTGACGGGATGAGGTCAATATCCTTCCAGGATACCCGGGCCAGGTCGATTTAGAAACGCCTGCTTGCAGAAGTGTTTTAGGGAGCGTTTGACGGTGATGAGGGGTGACCGCGGACCCATAGCGGATGCAGGTGGTGATTGCTGAGATCCTGATTGAAAACAGCAGAGGTGTATTTGGAGGGCAAGTTGGTCAGGATAATATCTATGAGGGTGCCCATGTTTACAGATTTAGGGTTGTACCTGGTGGGTTCCTTGATAATTTGTGTGAGATTGAGGGCATCTAGCTTATATTGTAGGACTGCCGGGGTGTTAAGCATATCCCAGTTTGGGTCACCTAACAGAACGAACTCTGAAGATAGATGGGGGGCAATCAATTCACATATGGTGTTCAGGGCACAGCTGGGAGCTGAGGGGGGTCTACAACAGACGGCAACCGTGAGAGACTTATTTCTGGAGAGATTCATTTTTAAAATTAGAAGCTCGAACTGTTTGGGCATAGACCTGGAAGGTATGACAGAACTTTGCAGGCTATCTCTTCAGTAGATTGCAATTCCTCCCCCTTTGGCAGTTCTATCTTGATGGACAATGTTGTAGTTGGGGATGGAAATCTCAGAATTTTTTGGTGGCCTTCCTAAGCCAGGATTCAGACACGGCTAGGACATCAGGGTTGGCGGAGTGTGCTAAAGCAGTGAGTAAAACAAACTTAGGGAGGAGGCTTCTGATGTTAACATGCATGAAACCAAGGCTTTTTCGGTTACAGAAGTCAACAAATGAGAGCGCCTGGGGACACGCAGGGCCTGGGTTAACCTCCACATCACCTGAGGAACAGAGGAGGAGTAGGACGAGGGTACGGCTAAAGGCTATCAAAACTGGACGTCTAGTGCGTTGGGGACAGAGAATAAAAGGAGCATATTTCTGGGTGTGTTAGGATAGGTTCAGGGTGTAATGTACAGACAGGGGTATGGTAGAGTGCGGGTACAGTGGTGGTAAACCCAGGCAGTGAGTGACGATAAGAGAGGTTGCATCTCTGGACGCAGTTATGCTGGGTGAGGTCAACGCGTAGGTGGGACAAAGGAGGTATCTGAGGCATGTTGAGTGGGACTAGGAGCTCAGAAAGTAAACTAAAACAATGATAACTATCCTAAACAACAGTATACAAGGTATATTGACATTTGAGAGAGACATAAAGCGAGGCATAAAGCAATCACAGGTGTTGATTAGGAGAGCTAGCTAAGACAACAACGGGTAAGACAACAACAGCTAATCAGCTAAGACAACAACAACAGGTAAAATGGCGATGAATGGGCAGAGAGGGTAAGTTAACTACACACATGGCCTGAGTTCGAGGCTGGGGTCGACAGATAAACAAAATGGAGTACCGTGATTAATGAACAGTCCAGCAGGCATCAATTATGTTTCAGAGTGATCATAGGGTCTAGTGAACTGCAATAGATGCAACAGGGAAGCCGCTGGGTAGTCGTTTCTACGCTAGCAAGCGAGAGACACGGCGTTCAAAGTTAGCAGGCCGGGGCTAGTAGAAGTCTGCTCCGACGTCCGGCAAAGGCCTGTTGTGGACACAACGGATGGAGTTACATCGGCAGAACAGTCCTGGTGGAACGGCGGGCTCCGTGTTGACAAAGGGTCCAGGCCAATTGGCGAAAGAGGTATTGTAGCTGTAGTAATTTTGTTTGCTAGCCGGGAGATGCGCCTGGCTCGCGGCTAACTGGTGCTAGCTTCGGGACAGGGGCGTAAGCCACAATAGCACTCAGTAGCAGCTAGCTAGCAGTGATGATCCGATGCAAAGGTCCAGAGCTTACGGCAAGAATCCAGTGGAGTAGTGGTGGATTCTAGTTGTGTTGGGGTAGAGTTCGAGAGGCATCAGCTGTGTAGCCGAGTGATCACTGAGCAGGCCGGGAGGTGGGCCTGGCTCAGAGCTAACTTCGGGGCTGGGCCACTCGGTGGCAGCTGTGATGATCAGGAGTAATGGTCCAGGGAATCCGGAATCCGGCTTTGTAGTGGAAAAACAGTCCGATACTGGCAGACTGGCAAGTATTATCCAGGCTAAAAGCGGCTGGAGTCTGTGCAGAAGGTAAAGGCCGTTAGCAGTGGCTGACAATGACTAAATAGCTAGTGGCTAATTAGCTGGTTAGCTTCTGGTGGCTAGCTTCTGATGGAGGTTCTGGCTATAAGGTTAAAAAAAATAGCGGATCCGTATCACATTGGGTGAGGCGGGTTGCCGGGAGGTGTATTTAATTTAAAAATAGAAAAGAGATAAAAAAATAAATAAATTGAAATATATACATACAAAAACCAAAAAATTCCAAATGTACACGGGAGAAACGACAAACCACGTCTGCACTGCTACGCCATCTTGGAATCATGCAGTATAATCACAGTGAATCCTTTAAGGGACTGTAGGGCAGTGGCAGGTCGCTCCTACCAGGTAGTGTGGAGAGGATCTGTGTCTGCACCACGTGTTCTCACTACTGTTGTCCTCAGCTCCAAGACCTCTCCATCACGGTTGACAACTCCATGGTGTTCAACCTTCTTAAGTTCTCCCATGTCACCCCTCTCCTCTGCACATGCCACTGGCTTCCAATCGAAGCTTGCGTCATCTTCAAGACCCTGGTGCTTGCATACGGAGCAGCAAGAGGAACTGCCCCTTCTTACCTACAGGCTATGCTCAAACCCTACATCCCAACCCGAGTACTCCGTTCCGCCACCTCTGGTCTCTTGGCTCTGTCCTGGCACCCCAATGGTTGAACAAGCTTCAGCCTAAAGTCAGGACAGTGGAGTCATCTGAAACCCTACCTCTTTAAAGAGTATCTTAAATAACTCTCACAGCGCCCTCTCACGTTATGAAACGTTTTATATTTGGTTCTATACAATGTTATCCATGGGCCATTCAATGGCCACAAGGAGACGTTTCATGATGCTCAAGGGGATGTGTGGTTCCCAGTAAGTTACCAGGATGTCACTGAGGACCTTGTCAGGACCTTTATACGATGTTCTCAGAACTTTAATGTACTAGTCATAGGATGTTGCGTGACTGTCCCAAGGGAGCATCCCTGCAAACAAACATTTGTTAGGACGTCCTCAAAACGTCATGAAATGGTTGCCTAAAGTGGTCAGGATGTTGTGGTCCTCTGATAGTTTTGTTGTCTTGGGGACCTCCCCGAGTACGTTTTTAGAACGTTCTTGGGACTTTGTGTCATGGTCCCCTGGAGGTTTTGTCTAGCTCCCGGTTTTTCCCAGACGTTGTGTCATAGTCCCTGGAGGGTTTTGTGACTTGGTCACAGGTGTGCCAAACAATTATAAGTAAAGTCATTAAATAATATGGGGTTTTAAGGTAAGTGGTACGCTGTTCAGCTAAAATAGTGTACAAATCTTAAATCTATGACAATAGGACTACATTTGACATAATAACTTAGTACTGACTTTTCAATATGACCCCACCTGGGATTTGGGGTATGCTGATCTTTCTGCTGCACAACAAAGTCTGTAGAATTTCAGAAGTCCCCTACACATTCATACCTATAAGTGCAGAGATGTATTATCAAAAGAGTGCCATCTGCACTGCTATTTTAGTTATCAATTAATGACTATTCTCTCATTGACTTATTTCAGCTATTTATTTGGTTTGGGTTTTGAAAATAGTTGTCTAATGTTGGTGGGGCATATTATTCTGTTTGAATGTTACTCCTGAATCACTATGATAAATATAATAGTTTTTCATGAGAGTATTTTTAACCGAGTTTACATTTACTTTGAAGTCCAAAGTGTAATAATACAGGTGAAATCAGTCATTGACACAGACATGGTGGTGTAGCAGGGGGATAGAAATTCCAGGTTGTGAGTTGAAATCGCAGGTGAAGACAATTACTGTATGAATAAAAATACACAATGTAATCATGTGTGTCAAGTATGTAAGTGAAAACACTTTACAATAAGTTCCATTTATAAAAGGTTTATAATTATGTTATTAACGGTTACTTAACCATTAATGGTTTCTAATACATTTACAAATTATTATCACATTGGTCAAAATAGTGCAATAACTGGTCAGTGTTTGCCAAATAGTGAGCCAATATTTACCTCCATTTATAAATGCACTTACAAATGCTTTTAGGTGAACCCTTATCTATCATAATGCAACCTTGTTTTAAATAGTTGCAAAGTTGAACAATAGTTATTTTCTCTCTTTTGGGTGAGATGCATTGTTCCTCTGTCCCAGGAATTGAAGAGGTTGGATTTCTTGACTGACCTTTAATATCCTGATGCTCCGGCCAAATTTACATCTAGGACATTATTCAATCATTATTACCCTTTACCAGATTATATCAACACACACTTACCACTTCTCTGTGATAGTCCAAATATGGTGAACACTCTGGTGTGAAATGGTAACCGTAATACCTTTGGTTGAAACAGTGGAGGAATCCTCTCACAACATGAGATATTTTTTTGACATTTTCACTTTTGTTGCCAGCGGTTTAGACATTAATGGTTGTGTGTTGAGTTATTTTGAGGGGACAGCACATTTACACTGTTCAACAAGCTGTACACTCACTACTTTACATTGTAGCAAAGTGTCATTTCTTCAGTGTTGTCACATACAAATATGTAATATTTACAAAAATGTGAGGGGTGTACTCACTTTTGTGATATACTGTACATATAAATATATGGATGAGCGATGGTGTGCGGCATAGGCAAGATACAGTAGATGGTATAAAATACAGTATGTACATATGAGATGAGTAATGTAGGCTATGTAAACATTATTCAAGTGGTGTTATTTAAGGTGACGAGTGATACCTTTTTAATTGGCCAGAGATTTGAGTATGTATGTTGGCAGCAGCGATGGCTGTTTAACAGTCTGATGGCCTTGAGATAGAAGCTGTTTTTCAGTCTCTTGGTCCCAGCTTTGATGCACTTGTACTGACCTCGCCTTCTGGATGGTAGCGGGGTGAACAGGCAGTGGCTCGGGTGGTTGATGTCCTTGAGGATCTTTTTGCCATTCCTGTGACATCGGGTGCTGTAGGTGTCCTGGAGGGCAGGTAGTTTGGTCCCAGTGATGTGTTGTGCAGACCGCACTACCCTCTGGAAAGCCTTGCGGTTGAGGGCGGTGCAATTGCCTTACCAGGCGGTGATACAGCCGCCTGACAGGATGCTCTCGATTTTGCATCTGTAAAAGTTTGTGTGATTTAGATGACAAGCCAAATTTCTTCAGCCTCCTGAGGTTGAAGAGGTGCTGTTGCGCCTTCTTCACCACGCTGTCTGTGTGGGTGGACCATTTCAGTTTGTCTGTGAGGAACTTAAAACTTTCCACCTTCTCCACTACTGTCCCGTTGATGTGGATGGGGGAGGGGGGGGGGGTTCTCCCTCTGCTGTTTCCTGTAGTCCACGATCATCTCCTTTGTTTTGTTGACGTTGAGTGAGAGGTTATTTTCCTGACACCACACTCCGAGGGCCCTCACCTCCTCCCTGTAGACTGTCTCGTCATTGTTGGTAATCAGGCCTACCACTGTAGTGTCGTCTGCAAACTTGATGATTGAGTTGGAAGCGTGCATGGCCACGCAGTCATGGGTGAACAGGGAGTACAGGAGAAGGCTGAGAACGCACCCTTGTGGAGCCCCAGTGTTGAGGATCAGCGGGGTGGAGATGTTGTTTCCTACCTTCACCACCTGGAGGCGACCCATCAAAATCCAGGGCCATGTTGCACAGGGCGGGGTCGAGACCCAGGGTCTCAAGCTAAATTACGAGTTTGGAGGGTACTATGGTGTTGAATGCTGAGCTGTAGTCAATGAACAGCATTCTTACATAGGTATTACGCTTGACCAGATGGGATAGGACAATGTGCAGTGTGATGGCGATTGCATCGTCAGTGGACCTATTGGGGCGGTAAGCAAATTGGAGTTGGTCTAGGGTATCAAGTAGGGTACCCTAGACCAATGATGGTGACAGAAGTGCGTGCAATGGGGCGATAGTCATTTAGTTCAGTTACCTTAGCTTTCTTGGAAACAGGAATAATGGTGGCCATCTTGAAGCATGTAGGGACAACAGACTGGGATTGGTTGAATGTGTCTGTAAACACACCAGCGAGCTGGTCTGCGCATGCTCTGAGAACGTGGCTAGGGATGCTGTCTGGGCCGGCAGCCTTGCGAGGGTTAACGCGCTTAAATGTTTTACCTACGTTGGCCACGGAGAAAGAGATTCCACAGGCTTTGGTAGCGGGCCGTGTCAGTGGCACTGTATTGTCCTCAAAGCGAGGAAAGAAGTTGTTTAATTTGTCTGGGAGACGTCGATGTCCAAGACATGGCTGGTTTTCTTTTTGTAATCTGCAACTATACTTTGTCTCCATACTGACGCTTTGCTTGTTTGCGGAGGGAATAGCTGCACTCTTTGTATTCGGTCATGTTTCTGGTCGCCTTGCCATGATTAAAAGCGGTGGTTCACACTTTCAGTTTTGCGAGAATACTGGCATTTATTCTACGGTTTCTGGTTAGGGAAGTTTTTAATAGTCACAGCGGGTACGACATCTCCAATGCACTTGCTAATAAACTTGCTCCCAGAGTCAGCGTATACATCAATGTTGTTGTCTGAGGCTATCCGGAACATACCCCAGTCCGTGATCGTAGCAATCTTGAAGCGTGTAATCCGATTGGTCAGATCAGCGTTGTATTGACTTGAGCATGGGCGTTTCCTGTTTTAGTTTCTGTCTATAGGCTGGGAGCAACAAAATGGATTCATGGTCAGATTTGCCGAAGACAGGGCCCGAGAGGGGCTTTGTATGCATCGCGGAAGTTAGAGTAGCAAAGATCCAGAATTCTGCCAGTCGTGTCGTGCATTTGATATGCTGATAGAATTTAGGGAGTATTGATTTTAGGTTAGCTTTGTTAAAATCCCTAGCTACAATAAATGCAGCCTCCTGATGTAGTGTTTCCAGTTTACATAGAGTCCAGTGAAGTTCTTTCAGGGCCGACGAGGTATCTGCTTGGGGGGGATATACACGGCTGTGACTAATCGAAGAGAATTCTCTTGAAAGATGATGCGGTCGGGATTTCATTGTAAGGAATTCAAGGTCATGTGAGCAAAATTACTGGAGTTCCTGTATGTTGTTGTGATTACGCCATGAGTCGTTAATCATAAGGCATACACCCCCTGCCCTTCTTCATACCAAAGAGCTGTTTGTTTCTGTCGGCGGGATGTCATCTTAACCACTGTGAAATGTTTTCCTTAACCAAAAATGTTGTATTTTCAGCTGTTTGACGCTCGTGTACAAAACCGAAAGTAAAATATGCACAAACAAACCTCAACAGGAAGCATAGAAATAGAGCACATAGAACATGTCTACCACTTTTTAGACTTGCTTTCAATGAGAATGAAGGATCTATAACCTTTTAAAGTAAGTGAAAACCTACTGACCTGCGTGGGTGTCACTAACATTGCCAAAAGACAAAGCTGTGAATGTATCAGTGGATTACCAATCAGGGCCTTGGAAACAGTAACAAGGGGTGATGTGTAATGAAACTTGATTGTGCGTGTCCTGGGTAGACGTTCCCGGGACCATGACACAAAGTCCTTACCACTTTTAGACTACCATTTTGTGACGTTCCAGGGACATCCTAACGACTCATTTTTGTTTGCAGGGTTATATCTATTAAAAAACTATGCATATCAGTTGAGTTTTTAGAAGTACTTTGCAACAACAAAAATCCATGAAAATCGCTCTCTCGCTCTCTTATATTTATGTAGAGAGACTCATTGATTCACTGACTAACTGGGGTTGTGGGTGTGTATTGGTGGTCAAAATGTAGATTAAAAGTCTTGATATTACTGCTAAAGTCAAGTTTAGTGATAGGATTCAGGAATGTGGTTTGATCTTGTAGGGGATTTGATCTGTTCGATGGGAAGAGAGACTGCAGAATCTTCAAACAACAACTTTTAAGATTTGCAAATATGGAGCAGTTAACTATGCACTTCAGTGTTGAAGATTCCCAATTAACAGAGTTGACTCAGCTTTTATAGAGTCCAACCTCTATGTGACAGTTAGCAGATGTGTGCAAACAAGGGTGGGGAACATAGTGAATAAAAGGTGTTTAGCTTGTCTTTGTAGATTAAGATAGCTGACATTGCCTGTTCCTTCCTGCAACTTTCCACACATGGGAGTGCAGATAGTACAAACGGGATGTCACATACTGCAGTCGCATCCGGCTCTTATCTGTTCGCCTAGACTTATAACTAAGTTACACAAGACAACAAGCCTGCATCACCCCAATAAAACACTAGCATATAACAATGGCCAATTCTTTAAGTAAAAATCAATCAATCAAATATATATATAAAGCCCTTTTTACATCAGCTGATGTCACAAAGTGCTATACAGAAACCCAGCCTAAAATCCCAAATAGCAAGCAATGCAGCTGTAGAAGCACGGTGGCTAGGAAAAACTCCTTTGTAAGGCAGGAACCTAGGAAGAAACCTAGAGAGGGGAAAAAAGGCTCTGAGGGGTGGCCAGTCCTCTGCTGGCTGTGCCGGGTGGAGATTATAACAGTACATGGCCAAGATGTTCATAGATGACCAGCAGGGTCAAATAAAAATGTCGGTAGGCTTTTCATAGCTGATCATTCAGAGTTAGAGACAGTAGGTGCGGTAGAGAAAGAGAGTCGAAAACAGCAGGTCTGGGACAAGGTAGCACATCTGGTCAGGGTTTGATAACAGGCAGGCAGAACCGTTGAAACTGGAGCAGCAGCACAACCAATTTGTGTGCCAATTGTGTGTCGCCCCATGGACCTCCCGGTCGTGGCTGGCTGTGACAGAGCCTGGGCTCGAACCCAGGGTCGCTGGTGGCACAGCGATGCAGTGCCTTAGACCACTGCGCCACCCGGGAGGCCCTAGGGAGCTAGTTTCTTATGACAAATGTTTTTTTGTTTTTAAGGGTGCAACTGCATCTAGGGTATTACGCAAGGTTACGTTTAGTTCCTCAGTTAGGTGGTTAACCAATTTTTGTACTCTGACATCCTTGGGTAGGTGGAGGGAGTCTGGAAGGGCATCTAGGAATCTTTGGGTTGTCTGAGCATTTATAGCACGGCTTTTGGTGATCCTTCCTTGGTCTGAGCAGATTATTTGTTGCAATTGCAAACGTAATAAAATGGTGGTCCGATTGTCCAGGATTAAGGAAAAACATTAAGATCCACAATATTTGAGAGATAAGCGTCCTCCGAAACACAACCCAGCCAAGCCGCACTACTTCATGACACAATGCCGGCTTAACCCGGAGGCCAGCCACACCAATGTGTAGGCGGAAACACCTGGCGACCGTGTCACCATGCATTGTGCCCGGCCCACCACAGGAGTCGCTAGAGCGCGATGGGACAAGAACATCCCTGGCTGCCAAACCCTCCCTTAACCCAGACGACGCTGGGCCAATTGTGCGCCACCCCATGGGTCTCCCGGTCGCGGCCGGCTGCGACAGAGCCTGAACTCAAACCAGGATTTCTAGCATTTCGCTACACTCGCATTAACATCTGCTAACCATGTGTATGTGAAGAATAAAAATGTGATTTAGTGGCACAGCTAACAGTGCATGTTAATGTTCTATTTTTACCCACTCTATAATGTAATAATCAACACATCAGTAAAAACATTTTTACGTTATGTGTACAGAATGTTTATTACGTTATTGGAAGTTCATTACATTATCAGTTGCTATCCTCCCTGATGTAGTATTGATTTTTGAACATAGAGAGAGAGAGAGATTTTCAACAAGGCTACTATGTGGAGTCACTGAATTTTCCTCTTTCCCAAAAGCAGTGCTCTCACAGATGAGTTTCCTCAAATTTGTATGCAAATATGATCCCTTTGTGTTGAGTGAGTTTAATTAATTCAAATCCCTTTTTAGCGTAGCCAATGTTACATATCCACCACTTACTGAGCATTATTTTTAATTGTGAATTATACACTGTATCAATTAGAATAAATACGTTTTTCAGAGTTCCATCCTCTCCATTTATATTATTTAAGGACTTATCTGACATTTTAAGGAAAATGACAATTAACTGAGATGCACAGATTGAACAGACCTAAATTACATTTTTATGATTTTAAAAAGGGATGTTGATGAGGTTTGTCTCTCACCATCGCAGATAAAACTGTGCAGTAAGCACAAAAAACTCTGGTAAAAACCGACATCATCAGAACCTAGAGAGATCCAATGAAGCTAACAATATGTTAAACTGCAGGCCTACAAATGTTCTGTATCAGATGGTTGTTGACCAGACAGCACTCATCTGATCTGTGTTTGTCTGTCTGTGCCATGATCTCCCCAGGCCTGTTTCACAGAGCCATCATCCAAAGTGGCTCAGCCCTGTCCAGCTGGGCCGTCAACTACCAGCCTGTCAAGTACACCCGCATGCTGGCTGAGAGGGTGGGCTGCAACGTGCTGGACACCCTGGACATGGTGTCCTGCCTGCAGAAGAAGAGTGCCAGAGAGCTGGTGGAGCAGGACATCCAGCCAGCCCGCTACCACGTAGCCTTCGGCCCCGTCATTGATGGTGACGTCATCCCCGACGACCCCGAGATCCTGATGGAGCAGGGCGAGTTCCTCAACTATGACATCATGCTGGGCGTTAACCAGGGGGAGGGACTGCGTTTCGTGGAGAATGTGGTGGACCTGGAGGATGGCGTGTCCGGCAGCGACTTTGACTTCGCCGTGTCAGACTTCGTGGACAGCCTGTATGGCTACCCAGAGGGGAAGGACACTCTGAGGGAGACCATCAAGTTCATGTACACGGACTGGGCTGACAGGGACAACCCAGACACCAGGAGGAAGACGTTAGTCGCCCTGTTCACTGACCATCAGTGGGTGGAGCCCTCGGTGGTGACAGCTGACCTGCACGCCCGCTACGGCTCGCCCACATACTTCTACGCCTTCTACCACCACTGCCAGAGCCTGATGAAGCCTGTGTGGTCGGACTCAGCCCACGGGGATGAGGTGCCCTATGTGTTTGGCATCCCCATGGTGGGTGCCACTGACCTGTTCCCCTGCAACTTCTCCAGGAACGACATCATGCTCAGCGCTGTGGTGATGACTTACTGGACCAACTTTGCCAAGAGTGGGTGAGTACAGCACCCCGAGACCTGGTCAGACAGGTCAGTACAGCACCCCGAGGCCTGGTCAGACTCACAGGTCAGTACAGCACCCCGAGACCTGGTCAGACTCACAGGTCAGTACAGCACCCCGAGACCTGGTCAGACTCACAGGTCAGTACAGCACCCCGAGATCTGGTCAGACTCACAGGTCAGTACAGCACCCCGAGATCTGGTCAGACTCACAGGTCAGTACAGCACCCCGAGATCTGGTCAGACTCACAGGTCAGTACAGCACCCCGAGATCTGGTCAGACTCACAGGTCAGTACAGCACCCCGAGATCTGGTCAGACTCACAGGTCAGTACAGCACCCCGAGATCTGGTCAGACTCACAGGTCAGTACAGCACCCCGAGACCTGGTCAGACTCACAGGTCAGTACAGCACCCCGAGATCTGGTCAGACTCACAGGTCAGTACAGCACCCCGAGACCTGGTCAGACTCACAGGTCAGTACAGCACCCGAGACCTGGTCAGACTCACAGGTCAGTACAGCACTCCGAGACCTGGTCAGACTCACAGGTCAGTACAGCACCCCGAGACCTGGTCAGACAGGTCAGTACAGCACCCCGAGACCTGGTCAGACACGTCAGTACGGCACCCCGAGACCTGGTCAGACAGGTCAGTACGGCACCCCGAGACCTGGTCAGACAGGTCAGTACGGCACCCCGAGACCTGGTCAGACAGGTCAGTACGGCACCCCGAGACCTGGTCAGACAGGTCAGTACGGCACCCCGAGACCTGGTCAGACAGGTCAGTACTGCACCCCGAGACCTGGTCAGACAGGTCAGTACAGCACCCCGAGACCTGGTCAGACAGGTCAGTACGGCACCCCGAGACCTGGTCAGACAGATCAGTACGGCACCCCGAGACCTGGTCAGTACGGCACCCCGAGACCTGGTCAGACGTGTCAGTATAGCACCCGAGACCTGGTCAGACAGGTCAGTACAGCACCCCGAGACCTGGTCAGACAGAATCCAGTCTTGATTGTGGTATGCTTGTATAGTAAAAGGATGGGGTCATTATTTCATATTTCCCATTTGTGTCTGTATTTGCCTAAGAAATGCTATAAATGATAGATGGAAAGAGTTTTCCTAATCATATTATATACTGTATCTGCCTGTGCAGAAGAACCAATATTTCTAGACATATAGACACACTTCACATGTATCTTAAAATGGAGCCTTGCTGCATTACACCTCTGCTTAAGTCGCAGCAGAAAATGGGAATTAGTCTCTATAAAAATGTTACAGTAAACACTAATGTAGACACAAATGCTCAGTAGAAAGTGGGTTTTAGATGGGCTGTAATTAAAGATGTAGGGCAGGGATGGGCAACTGGCGGGGTCTCAACTTACTGTTGAGAGTTAGAACAGCAGAATACACAAGGTGCAATTTCGAATTTTGGTTGTGCATCAATCACTGACAGTGCCTCAATTTGCCTGAGTCAGGATTTTTTTTAAATTGATTGGTAAATTAGTCTAGCCAGTTTTCTAAACTTGTAGTAATCATGGTCGAATTACCGACCGGGGGCCCCCCATTGATTTTGTTAATCACTCTCACTCAGATCTCATATTCAAAACTGCAAACATTTCTCTCCACCCTATAGCAACATGTGTATAGTTACAGGAAATTAACTGTAAAACTGCCATTTTTCCCCTCTGCCCCATGACAAAATGTGTAGAATTGCAGGAAATATATTCTACAACTTAGTTTTTTTCTCTCTACTGTCAACAAGGGGGCTGCTAAAATGATTTGCTCACAAGGTGTTTTACACGCAATTTCACTTCCGCGCCTCAAAAGGCTAGGACCAGCTCTGACTGCATGTGTGGGTATGGATGTGGGTATGCAGAGCCGCTGCGGCCCCTCAAGAAGAGTTCCGAGTTTTTTTTGTGGTCCCCACCCCTATCAAAGTTGCCCATCCCTGATGTAGGGAATGCTTAGCACTTGAAAAAAGACTGTGACATTATGTACATCAACCAGTCTTGTCAGCTTACAACTGGCTTTGACCAGCAAAACTTGCCTGTTGACATCTAGCCTCGCAAAGCTGCCGATCTCGCAAGCTTACATTAAACGCTGAATGGATATCCGGGATCACCGGCTTCGCGAGGCTAGTTGACATCTCCCATAATGAAGCAATTGAAAGAATAACTTCTCTATGTATGTTATCAATGATGCCCTGTCTTTGACCCCCGTCTTCATTGCATGTCTGCAGTGACCCCAACAAGCCAGTGCCCCAGGACACTAAGTTCATCCATACCAAGGCCAACCGCTTTGAGGAGGTGGCCTGGTCCAAGTACAACCCCCATGATCAGCTGTACCTGCACATCGGCCTGAAGCCTCGCATCCGCGACCACTACCGCGCCACCAAGGTAGCCTTCTGGAAGCACCTGGTGCCCCACCTGTATAACCTCCATGACATGTTCCATTACACCTCCACCACCACCAAGGTACCTCCCCAGGACACCACCAACTCCAACGGCAAGAGAACCGGCACCACCAAGCGTCCGCCTGTCTCCACGGCCCACAGCAGTGATGGGGAGGAGACGGGTCCTCTGATCGTGGCTAACCCCAGAGATTACTCTACTGAGCTGAGTGTCACCATCGCTGTGGGTGCCTCGCTGCTGTTCCTCAATGTGCTGGCCTTCGCAGCGCTCTACTACCGTAAGGACAAGCGCAGCCGGCAGGATGGCCACGGTGGCCCCCACCAGGCCAGCCCCCAGCGGCAGAGCAACGGCAACGACGTGAGCCACACCACCACCGACGAGAGCCTGTCCCATCAGATGACCCAGTGCAGCCAGATGAACCAGTGTGACACCCTGCATGACCTCCACGACCTCCCTGACCTACACGACCCCCTGCACCTCTCCCCCAACATGGACTACACCCTGACCCTGCGCCGCTCACCAGACGACATCCCCCTGATGACGCCAAACAACATCACAATGATCCCCAACTCCCTGATGGGCCTGCCCAACATGCACCCCTACAGCACCTTCCCAGCCGGGTACAACTCCACCGTCCTGCCCCACTCCCACTCCACCACCCGGGTCTAGACCTAGCCTGGGACAGAAGATATACAGACCACAGTCGACAGAGATTGTAGAGGTGAGCTGAGGGGCGAGCTGTGCTGTACATTAATTAATACAAACAGTAGTTGGGTTGGGATGCGTGGGTAAGATAAGTTTGAGTTTATGTTCATACTGCAAGAGCCATGCAAAGCTTTTCCTGGTCAAATGGTGCAGAATCGCCGCCAATATACTACTGCCTCCTCTCCTCATAGAGGGAGGTCTATAAGCAGTGTCATTTTTTGAATCATCAATTTCAAGACTTGTGAGCTGGTTAAAATGAGAAGTGCTTTTTATTTCCCATTGTCTTTTGATGCTAACATTTTTGGGAACTTTCTCTTGTACGACCTCAGCATAATGTTTGTACAGTTGGATTTGTACGGGAAGCTTTTTTCTTCCTATGATATCTGTTTTGATCTTCTGTGTGGAACAAGTGTCATCTGGACTCATCACTGGCTGAAATAACATTTGTAAAAAGCAGAAAATTGGTGTTATTAAGCAATTTTATACATATTCCTCATGTTAAACTCAACTTAAAAGGGTATTTTTTACTGACTAAATAATTGCAGAAATACTATGTTACTGTGACTGTGATCATTTGAACCTTTACTACAACATTGATTACAATTTGTAGTAAAAGTATCACATTTATCCAATAATATTTCTATTTGAATATGAACAATATATCACCCCTATATACAGTGTGCGTGCGTGTGCCCGCGTGTGTGTTTACACTCTGAAGTGTAATGTAAAGCTGTAAATTGTTAAGAAATTTGTTTGACATTTTGTTTGAAGTATTGGCTTTCATCATATTTAGTGTTGTACTCCGATCTATGCTCGTCTGTCTAAGTGTCTTTGTTTATTTTCAGTTAACTGTGTCTTATTTTGCTGAACACGTTGTGGGAATACAACTTCTGCTTTATTGTAAAAATATAATAGCTTAAGATGGCACATACTCTAACCAACTGATGTGATTCCATTGGCTTGGCTTGTTTGTACACAATAAACTTAGACCAGCACTTTTTTTAAATTGTTTGTTTGTTTATATGAATATGAAGGTATTGACATAGTTTATACAAACAATTGCAGACTCAGCAAGCTGAATTTCCCCCATGCGCTTCCTCCCATTTACAGAAAACACAGATTTTGGAGCATAACATGTTTTCAAGCATTACTATAAGAGGCTCTTTTGAATGTAATGGGCTTCCCAGTGTTATTCTGGGAGAATACACATCCCTCTTAGAATTACTATCACCTGGCTTTCCTGGATACAATCGTAGATTAATATCAATGGGCTTATTTTTAAAGATTTGTTTGGAACGGAGTGGTCGTCTTGTCAAAATAATACATCATCTTTATAATGAGTCAGATGTGGCTAGATGGCCAATCTTATTAAATTGTATTACATACAGTATCAACAGGATTCTTCAACCGCAAACAAAGAAAAACATTCATCTTAGATTTTGGGCATCGGCAGGGCAATAGTCCATTTTGACTGGGCCCAGTGGAGATCAGATGTTATTATGATACATTTGTAGCCGTATGATGGTCATGGGCTGTAAAGGAGGAAAGCCAAGGAAGATAAGAGGGTACAGGCACACTCTAAAAAGACAGTGTGTTGTTTGCTCCTGCTGCACACTGGGAACATTGTAAGGGCTTTGACATCAACTGGGTCAGTGATGAAGGGAGAGCAGCAGCTGGACCCAGCCCTCAATGTCCCCTTGTTAGTCTACTTCCTCAATGTCAGTCCAGTGGCATTTACATGGTCTGCTTTTTGTTTTGCTCCTTTGTCTGTATATTCTTCATATCTCTATGTTTTCTGAAGAGTCAAATGCACCCACCAGCCAGCGTCTGCTTTAACTGGCCATATGGCGACCTTTACGTGCCTCGGACAGGCAGCACAGATACTATGCAGACCATGAATAGCCTGGCCAATGAGAGAGAATGAACTGAATACATTTCCAACAGGCATCCAGCACACATGATGATCACGCTTACAGTGGGGTCTGAAATTATTGACACCCTTGATAAAGATGAGCAATAATGACTGTATAAAATAATTCAAATAGTGAGCTATATTGTATGCTCAAAAACATTGGGAAATTATATATTATACTAATACAATTGTTCAGAGAGTCTTTGTGTGTTGTGTGAACTTGGTATGCATGAGAGTGATTGAAATGCAAGTGTAAACTCATTAGGGCCTTTGAACCCTGCACTGTCCCTAATGTTGAACCCAGGGCTGTATTAGTGATGGTCAATGGCTGAAAAGGGACTTTGTGTCTTTAAGATCTGGCTCTGTGAGCTGGTGGTCTGTCTATTGTTGGTTAGACAAAAGCGCAAGTCAGATTCATATAGGAGTGGTGGGGAATAACTTCTCATATCCTCATATCACAGTCACAAAGCCGCCAAGCCAAACCTCAATAACCCCATACTTCTCTCTGAACATGGGTAAGTGGTCATCTAATGAGTCTTTCAGATTTTCTATTAATATCTTTAAAAAAAAAAGTTGGTCTGTGGAATATGATTAATCTACTTTTGAAATATAATTTTCCTGAGAAGTTTGTGTTCCTTCAGGATAATAATTTGAAGCCTTCATTAATATTGTGATAATTACTGGTTTTATTGCAAGTTGATTGTATTATATGATTTTCTGATAATATTATGATGTCCACTTGTGGGTACCTCATGGGTTATTCATATTATAACACAACATTGGTAATATCGCAACATTGGAAGCGTAGGCAGGATTGATAGAATTTGATTCCAGGTAACACATAGACAAAGGAATACATATGTAGTATTGTAGACTAAACAGTCAGTTGAACGTTTTGATCAGCCAAGCTTATTGATACTCGTTACTCATTTTAATTAACATTTCTTGAATATAAAACATGTTATTCAAATAAATTCAATATAACCAAATATCAATTATGTTCAAATGTTAATCAAACCACCTCTCTCACACAGCTTATATCTGTGAAACGTTTTTTGAAAGGTGTCTTGAACTAATTAGGGTTCAGATAGACAGATGACCAGCGTAGGCAGCACAGAGGTCATGCAAGGTCGATCGTGTCAAAGGCTTTCACACTCCCACACTGTGCAGGGCATAATTAGCAAATTTGCATGAAATCCTTTGTTACACGCCTTCCATCTGACTCTGGAGACAATCCTTCCATCACTACTATTCCGTCAAAAAAAAGACTTTCTCTACACTAAAGTTAATTCAGATTTAGTATGCAGTAAAGACTTGGCTTGGTATGATCCTTCAATGCATTCTGGTAATGTCTGTGCTGTGATTTTATTCATGGGTTATCATGGCACATTTGTCATTCTAACTGGTGTTTCAGAGCACAGCTGAAGAGGGGGTGTCTGTGGCCTATATAGTTTCCAGAGACTCAAACAACCTCCAAGCTGTTGCTGTTTTTCTTTAAATGACAGTCTGTTTAATTTATATCCTCTGTTCATTCCTACCCACTAAAATCACACAAACCTTAAGATTACAGGAATGTTTAGTCTGCGTGGAACGTTTGCCGCAGCTCAATCATTTATTATGTATGATCATGACACTGTTTGCCCTTCCCGAATGGGGTTTATAGATCATACAACTTTAATGAGCAACATGGTTGTTGTTGTGAAGATATTTCAGTTCCCGCTCCCATTTATTGTGCTTCCTCCCACTCTTGAACACTTGAACTACGGTCCTCACCCCCTGCTGACATAGAAACTCATTCAGTGCCATGGTACCAGTCCCAGCCAGCTGTAGCCGTAGGCTGGCCTGGGCGCATAATACTGACATTGCCAGTGATACTGTGAGAATCCTGGTGGTGGAGAAACTCCCCTGACCCCCGCCCCACCCACCCAGATGCTCATGGCTTGTTTATTAGATTGTTGGTGTGTGTGTGGTGGTGCTAGTGTGGTCTTTGTTTGTTTGACATCACTGGCCTTTGTTCTCCTCCACTCCTAGCTAAGACAAAGGGCATTGTGTCTCCCGCCACAAAGACAGGCTCTCTCTCAAGGCCCCTGGAACCCATCCTTCAGTGCCTTCTCCTTTCTCTCCTCTCTCTCCCCTCCCTCCTGTCCTGGTGACGCCTGTGGTGGATGGCGGTTGGTGGAGAAAGAGGGATGAACTCTGGAGAGTAGAGGGGCTGAGCTGTGAGGCGTTGGCTGGAGCTGAGGAGCTTTTACACATGGATGAAACCATTGCAGACAGAGCAGTTTTTTGGTGAAAATATCCTGCAGCTGAGCCTTTAGCATCACTGATTCATAAACTCTTTGCTTGTTGTTGAGGAGCACAAGATCGAAAGGAACAAATGTTTCCGGTCAGACAGCCTTGGCTTTGCAAAGCCCTAGGTGCATCTCTTTCTCTGATTCCTATATCAATACAGCCATTAACAGTCTGGATGTTTGTTATCTGCTTCCCCAGCTTACATTGGAGGAAGTGTATGAGAATGCTGTGAAGTCAGTGGCGGCTGGTTTTGTATAGACACTTTAACATTGTTTGATTGGATACACTGCACTTGGTTTCGCTGTTGTTTTTCGCTGTAATTTTTCTGTTGCTTTCATGCCTGTTGATGGAAGTTGATAGTGGGTGTTGTTGGAATTTTGGCAGAAGCAGTGGAGTCTTTCTGTTTAACAGCTCCCCAAGCAGGGTGACTGAGAGATGTCTGGACGTTGTCGTAGATGTGCTGTGTGTTGGTGTGTGCCGCCAGTGTGTTGATGTATTATGCCCCCTCACCAGGTTGTTATGATTGCTGTATCCGATGCCTGGGGGCAGTGCCCTACCCCTCCCTGGTTTCCACTCTGCTCTGCTTCACCGGCATGGCACTGTTCTGTGGCTGCGGGCACGAGGCACTGGCACACACCGAGGTGCTCGTCGAGACTTACTTTGTTCGTAACATACAAGACTATGTTATCCTGGCCTCGTTGTGAGTGACTCTTTAAAACTTTTCTGTTTAAGTGCAATAACCTAATTTAATTGTTTGTATTTATAGATAAGTTGTGCAAATCAAGCAACAGAAATGTAAAGGCTCTTGCAGCAGTAGTAGTAGTATTGGTAACCCTTCCTTAAGATAGGTTAAGAGAAAACACCTCTCAACAGCACCTTTTGTCACCATGGAATCTCTGACCTTTCCTTATTATGACCTGTCCTTGTCTCCCAGTATCAAGTACTTCCAGTACGTGATCTATGGCCTGGCCTCTTTCTTCTTCCTCTACTGCATCCTGCTGCTGGCCGAGGGATTCTACACCACCAGCGCTGTCAAGCAGACCTTCGGAGAGTTCCGGAGCACCAGATGTGGCCGCTGCCTTAGTCTGACGGTGAGTAGGGAGGAAGGGAGGAGAGAGAGAGGGAATTACATCACCTCCTTCTTAGGTCGCTAAAAGAATATTGGCACTATAGCCTACTCTAGCTTGTAATCTACCCACTGGTTGAGAATTAATCCAAAAACAATTTATAGATAATTATCCATGAATCCCTGTAGTATTGCTACAGGGATATTATGCTCCTGTTAGATTATTTATCCTCTATAGTGTTGTATGACTGCAGTAATGAAGCCTTATAGGACATGTTGTGTCACATCCTGTATCCCCCTGGAGATTGACCAATAACTTCCTGTGACCGGCTCTGCTTGCTGCTCCACAGTTCATCATTGTGACATACGTCCTGGCAGTGATCTGGCTGGCGGTGTTTGCCTTCACAGCCATACCCGTCTTCTTCTTCTTTAATATGGCACAGACCTGCCACAACATCAACATCCTGGCTGAGACGACACCCAGCATCAACCAGCACGGCTGGATCTGCATGGATGCTCGGCAGTATGGTACGTTTAGCTTATGATTGAGCTAGCCGGGCCACCGTATGTTAGTATTACTTTTTATTTTTTTTACATTTAAAATGTACAGTTTTTAATTTCACATTAATGAGACAAGCTTCTCATTAGGTCTGCTGCCTTGGAATGCAATGCCAGGTAAGGCTTGTGGAATGACCTTGGCATCCATCTGCAAAACAAAAGAGGTGAGTTACTGTTTGCGTTGTCTTAAAACTACTTTGAAAGAATTAGTGTGTTTCTGGGTTATGTAACCTTTCATAAACCCACAAAACACAAAGCTAAATTATTATTCTGAATAGCAATTCAATGTACATTGCATTACTATTTAAGAAAACTTTTTTTCTCTCTGCAGTTCTTTGTCACCTATGACCTATACATCGCTGCCTTTGCTGGTGCAGGGATTGCTCTCTTGGCTCTGGTGAGTAAGAATGTCCACCCAGACTTATGAGTCTATGGGGTTTGTCACCGTCTTTGTTTAGGTTCAGAGTATGACTTGATTTTGCAGCTCCAACTGGGTTAGTTTTAGGCATACCACCAGAGAGGTATGGGGGTTCATTTTAAGGTTCTTTGGCAGAGAAAAATACAATTCAGAGAAATAGAACAATCTTATCATACTGTCCATCAGCACAGTAAATATTTATTGATTTTCAACAATGATTAAGGTGATAAGACCAGCTAGGTCGTAATAGAAAAGCGAACCAATCCCTAGAGAACTGACTTAGAGTATTCTATAGGCCTACTGTAGGGGCACCTAAGCGAGTAATAAATGTGTGCACACAAAAAAAGAGATCATCTTGTGATGCCCTATAGGCTATTGAATAATTGACATGTCGTCTGAATGCAGCTGCACTTTTGTGAAAACCTTTTTTTAAATGTTTTAAAAGTCTTCTCTTTTGTCCCGCTCTCCTTCTCTCTCTCCATCTTTCACTCTCTTTAGTTTCTGTATGTGGTAGCTACCACCTATAACTATGCAGTGCTGCGGTTCCTGGGCAGAAAAGGGCTGCGCTGTTAAAAACGGTGCCCTGTCAAGTCTTCATCCGCCCATAGACTGGGCCTGAGGAGAGCCGTTACACATCACACTACTGAACATTCATCCATCCCCTCAGACACGCCTGCAGCCTGATTCCCCTACCTACTGCTGGCTGCTTCCCTGGAGGGCTTTGCTAACTGGCACATGGTTCATCTTGACCATCTGATTTATCACTTCAACAACAGCCTAAGAGATGAATAGAACTCCTGGGCATCATAACTTCAAGCCCCTCCCCCTGGTCATCATAACTTCGAGCCCCTCCCACCCTCCTGCTCACCAGTCTTATCCCCTCGGTTCTCAGTCCAGGAAGATGACTCTCTGATGTCTGTTGCTCCTTTTCTTTTACATTGGATGTAGCGTCTCTGGTTTTGGTTTGCAAGTGTCCCTGACATGATTGTCAGCTTGTGTTATGTGGACTCCATTCAGCCCTCTAAATCTGAGTGACTGAAAGAGATGACTGCTCTCCATGCTTATCAGAACTAAGAATTACACCCCAGTCCCCTCGCTTACTGATATCTATATAGATAGTGAACATGATCTAGCTGCTTTTGCTTTAGATTGTGAATGTAAATGAGCTGTCCGTTACTGTAACCAAAGCAAACAGCTGAATGTGCCAAAGTGCTGTACATTCAAGTGAAATGTGAGAGTCTCTCTTGTCTAAGTGTGTCAAAGGACTTATGGCATCTTTTTTTTGCACTCACTCTTGATGTATAAGTATGTGTTGTTTGTCCTTTTAAATGATTACCGTGTGGAGGGTGAAAGGAAACCCAATTCTGTGGAGGTGCTAGTTCTAAGATCAGTCGTTTTCATTCTCCACATGTATTAATGCTCTCTGCTTTTAAACCACAGGGTTGCTGTGTTCATTTTGAATTGAGCAATTAAACTTAATCAAAGCCATTTTAAACCCAAGGTATTAAAATATTGTGCTTCATTTCATTGTCATTGTAAAACAAAACTTCCAGTGAGGTTGTCCATTTGGGTAATATAATGCACAGCAATACGTGGGGTCAAATGTTATTCACAGTTCAAATATGTTGACATAAATGATGGAAACTGTCAAACTATTTACATATGTTTTTTTTTTTATTACAGATATACAATGAGTATTCAAAACATCAGGAACACCTTCATAATATTAAGTTGCCCTCAGAACAGCCTCATTTCGTTGGGGCATGGACTACAAGGTGTCAAGCATTCCACAGTTGATTCCAATGCTTCCGACAGTTGTATCAAGTTGCCTGGATTTCCTCTGGGTGGTGGACCATTCTTGATACACATGGGAAACTATTGAGCGTGAAAAACCCAGCAGCATTGCAGTTCTTGACACACTCAAACCGGTGTACTGGCACTTACCATACCTCGTTCAAAGGCACTTCAATCTTTTGTCTTGCCCATTCACCTTCTGAATGGCACACATAAACAATCCATGTCTCAAGACTTGTAAAATTCCTTCTTTAACCTGTCTCCTCCCCTTTATCTACACTGATTAACAAAAAAATATGTTCAGTGTCAGCGAAGAAAACAAGAACTGACGATAACTTTGGAAATATAACGCATACAAAAAACCTTCAAACACAAAGTTAGCAAGTAATCTGTCAGAATGGTTGTTTTGGTGACCATGTTCCAGGGGTGACACTGTTGTGCCCTCTGTTCCAAGGTGATGAGAAGTCCTGGGGCCTACATGGTTTTAGTAAAGCTGCCATCACAGTGGATCACTCTCCCATGCAGAAACATGGCGGTCATCACGTCCCCCAAGGCCTTACTGCAAACCCCGCACTGGAAAAAGGAAATGTTCCGCTCGAGAAAGAGAGAGCGAGCGAGTGTATGTATGGATACACTTGGGCTCCCGAGTGGCACAGAGGTCTAAGGCACTGCATCTCAGTGCTAGAGGCGTCACTACAGACCCTTGTTTGATTCCAGGCTATGTCACAACCGGCTGTGATTAGGAGTCCCATATGGCGGTGCACAATTGGCAGGGTGTTGTTAGGGTTTGGCCGGGGTAGGCCGTCATTGTAAATAATATTTTTTTCTTAACTGACTTGCCTAGTTAAATAAAATTACGTAAGTATGTATCAAATAACCTAACCCAATGAGTCCCACTATCAAGTTGGCTTGATTAGAAACTTCTAACCCCTTTTAAACATTATGTGTTTGAGCTACAGGTTTCTGAGTTGTACTATTGGATTAGTATATTTCTATTTCTTGGTCTTTGAGATTAACGGGGGCCTCGCTAGAGCGGTGTTTGTGAGACAAGGGCGGATCCTGAAGGGGCCTGGATCTTTTTTTACAAAAACATCTGTAGGGTCAGAATGTTTTGAGCTACGCACACGCACATGTAACATGTATTGCTCACAAGCTACACAAGAGTAGTTAAAAGGTAAAGGGTTCTTCTACATGGAAGATCACAAGAAATTCCAGGACATAGTGTCTATAATACTCTAATTAGCTCACATCGTTGCTGTCACATACTCCACACAGTTGTCACTGACGAGTTGGATATTAATTTCCGACTGAACAGACAATTTCTCTACTTAACAGCATTCATATAAATACATTTTATCTTTGGCGGACCTTATTTTGTTGACATTCTTCAAAAAAACTCATGAATAAAACTATTTCAAATTGTTAAAGTGTAAATGTACAGTTGAAGTCAGACGTTTACATACACCTTAGCCAAATACATTTAAACTCAGTTTATCACAATTCCTGACATTTAATTCTAGTAAAAATTCCCCGTTTTAGGTCAGTTAGGATGACGACTTTATTTTAAGAATGTGAAATGTCAGAATAATTGTAGAGAGAATGATTTATTTCAGCTTTTATTTCTTTCATCACATTCCCAGTGGGTCAGAAGTTTACATACACTCAATAAGTATTTGGTAGCATTGCCTTTAAATTGTTTAACTTGGGTCAAACGGTTTGGGTAGCCTTCCACAAGCTTGGGTGAATTTTGGCCCATTCCTCCAGACAGAGCTGGTGTAACTGAGTCAGGTTTGTAGGCCTCCTTGCTCGAACACGCTTTTTCAGTTCTGCCCACAAACTTTCTATTGGATTGAGGTCAGGGCTTTGTGATGGCCACTCCTTGACTTCGTTGTCCTTAAGCCATTTTGCCACAACTTTGGAAGTATGCTTGGTGTTATTGTCCATTTGGAAGACCCATTTGCGACCAAGCTTTAATTTCCTGACTGATGTCTTGAGATGTTGCTTCAATATATCCACATAATTTTTATTCTCATGATGCCTTCTATTTTGTGAAGTGCACCAGTCCCTCCTGCAGCAAAGCACCCCCACAACATGATGCTGCCACCCCAGTGCTTCACGGTTGGGATGGTGTTCTTCGGCTTGTAAGCCTCCCCCTTTTTCCTCCAAACATAACAATAGTCATGATGGCCAAACAGTTCTATTTTTGTTTCATCAGACCAGATGACATTTCTCCAAAAAGTACGATCTTTGTCCCCATGTGCAGTTGCAAATCATAGTCTGGCTTTTTTATGGCGGTTTTGGAGCAGTGGCTTCTTCCTTGCTAAGCGGCCTTTCAGGTTATGTCGATATAGGACTCGTTTTACAGTAGATATAGATAATTTTGTACCCGTTTCCTCCAGCATCTTTACAAGGTCCTTTGCTGTTGTTCTGGGATTGATTTGCACTTTTCACACCAAAGTACGTTCATCTCTGGGAGACAGAATGCATCTTCTTCCTGAGCGGTATGACAGCTGCGTGGTCCCATGGTGCTTTTACTTGCGTACTATTGTTTGTACAGATGAATGTGCAGTGGCGTGCCGTGGGCCTGGGGCCTGGGCCTTCAGTGAGGTCCTACACAGTCCCACCAGAATTAATCCACCTCTTATTACCATTATTATGATGCCATGGCTCTAGACACTATACATTTAGACAGAAACGCAGTATAACCAGGCGTTGCGTCACCTTGAAATTGACATTTTTATTCAGAGAATTGCAGGGGAAGAGTACAATACCTTTTCATTGTGCAGCTCCCGTTGCCCTGCGCGCTTGTTCGTTGAGCTGTAGATCCACTCGGGTGTCCCCAAAAGTTTTCAAAAGCACCATTGCTTGTAAGTGCCCAGCCATACTTTGGTGTCTCGTTGCTGCCTTGGTTAGACAACTCAAGTTTGCAAAGCCAATGTGGCTCCAAACACCAAATCGATCACTTGCAAATAATAGGCATTCCCAACAGTACAGTTTGCAGTGCTTCTCGGAGCCTGTGAGCCATTGATAGCGCTCGTAGTTGGAACTTTGAAAGTGGCAAACGAACCCCTTTCCCGCCTGTGATAGGCTTTGTAGCGTCGGGTGACCTCTCCTGACAATGTCTAACTTTTCTTGAAAAGTTTGTCTTGAGAATGGCGTTATAATTATATCCTCGACCAAATCTATATCTTCTCCTCCTTCCGCCATTGTGGGTTGAAAAAACAGCTTAGTAGTACGCAAATTAATTTGTTTATCAAATTCAGTTTCCTAGTTCTGAGGTTCTGCATAGACCTGCCCATATAGGACCTGCCTCTCAATATTGGTAATCCAATCAAAAGACGTGCACACACTACGCCTGCTAGCTGGCTCCTGTGTAACAGTGGAGCCAGCCAGCAGGCGTACAATAGCCAACAGCCAAAGCCAATAGCCAATAGCCAAAGCTGATTGGTTGACACTAAATTTTCATTTCCATTCACTTTAAGCTACAAGCGCCCACACTGTTGATTCTGAAGGCCTGAGGGCAGATTTTAGACCCCTGGCAACACATGATGGCTGAATATGATTGGATAAAAGATCTAACATAAAGACCAGCCCTCCAAATCTCAACCTGGGGCTGGAAGCAGTGCAACCAAGAGGAGAGCTATGAAATGAAGAGTATAACTCTTACTCTGGGGAATAATTTAATACATATTTGTGGGAAAATATATATATTTTTAAATTATATTCTGAGGATGTTTAGGCCAGCAGAGAAGGCCTTGCTGGCCCTGATGGCCCACCACTGTGAATGTGGTACCTTCAGGTGTTTGGAAATTGCTCCCAAGGATGAACCTGACTTGTGGAAGTCCACAATTTTTTGGCTGATTTATTTTGATTTTCTCATGATGTCAAGGAAAGAGTCACTGAGTTTGAAGGTAGGCCTTGAAATACATCCACAGGTACACCTCCAATTGACTCAAATTATGTTAATTAGCCTATTAGAAGCTTCTAAAGCCATGACATCTTTTTTTTTTAATTTTTCAAGCTGTTTAAAGGTAAAGTCAACTTAGTGTATGTAAACTTCTGACTCACTGGAATTGTGATACAGTGAATTATAAGTGAAATAATCTGTCTGTAAACAATTGCTGGAAAAATTACTTGTGTCATGCACAAAGTGGATGTCCTAACCGACTTGGCAAAACTATAGTTTGTTAACAAGAAATTTGTGGAGTGGTTGAAAAACGAGTTTTAATGACTCCAAACTAAGTGTATGTAAACTTCCGACTTCAACTGTATACAGAATTTTTCTGAATTTCTCTGCTATGTGGAAGACGGGAATTGCAACAGTATTCAAAGCAAATCTCCTCTGGACACTCTCGCTTGAGCCTTTTACTTTCGGTTTTGGTCCACCAGCTTCCAACAGCTGTAAAAATGATATTTTTGATTATTACAGCGATTTAGATTCCCTACACTATTCAGTGCTTGTTTTCTCACATAACCTGCAATTGAGCGAACAGTGTAGAATTTTTGCAAACAGGAAATGACAGGGCGATTTCTACATTGGCCGCTTGCCCGTGTTCCCACTAGATTACACAGCCACAGCTTTCCCATTTTGACAACAGAAGCCGACCCGGTGAGAGAAATCAATAGGTAAATATCACAGACAATCACAACACTGGCAGGTAAGTAATACTGTGAAACACTTTACTTCCACTATTACTGCAGACATGTTATGGACAGTTTCTGAAATTACAATGCCAAAATTCTAAAAACTCCTTCATGTAGCACCTTTAATGTGCCTGACAGGCAAGGGTAATTGACTCGGGGATCAATGGGTAAACATCTGGTATCACTGTAGGGCTGTGGGGGTTGTGTAAAGTAGGACAGGTAAGAGGGCTGGATTCAGCTGAAGAGAGACCAGCGGGGTTCTTAGGAAGTTCTGGCTCACTTGAGAGAGAGAAATTGTGGGGGGTGGGGAATGTTAGTAGACCAATAGACTAAGAGACCAGCGCCATTAATGTAAAATCAGACTCAACTGTTAATCGCGATTAATACTTGCAATAAATCACTAGCGTAGCACCCCCTACTATCGGAATATTGAACAGCGTTTAAGAAATATGTTACCTACAACAGTATTATTGTGATCAAGCCATCAATATTTTGTGATTATTGGTGTTGTAAAAATGTTAGCTAATGGGTTAGCAATTAGCATGTTTGACATTTCAGTGGAAATACTACTACTAGCAGCTTTTTGATAACCGGTTTAGCAAAAAAAACTGTCCCCTATTATCGGCCTACAGTCCCCAGTTATTGGCCACTTTACTATTTTGTTTAATTACAAGATATATCCGTTTAATTTTGTTAAAAAGAGACACCAACCTTGTAACCGAAGTGTTTACTAGATAGTTGGCTAGCCTTCAGGTTAAAAAATAAAATTACTTATCTGAAATCCGTTAGCTACATTTCAGAGGTAAAAAGTTTGATATTAAATGATGTATGGTCTGTCACGCAGTCAAATTTTACAATATACAGTGGTGGCCAAAAGTTTTGAGAATGACACAAATATTAATTTACACAAAGTTTTCTGCTTCAGTGTCTTTAGATATTTTTGTCAGGTGTTACTATGGAATACTGAAGTAAAATTACAAGCATTTCATAA
The DNA here is from genome assembly GCF_013265735.2 of Oncorhynchus mykiss. Lineage (NCBI taxonomy): Eukaryota > Metazoa > Chordata > Actinopteri > Salmoniformes > Salmonidae > Oncorhynchus > Oncorhynchus mykiss. The sequence continues at coordinate 35,812,289 of NC_048574.1, read as the reverse complement.
GTGTCAAAGGCTTTAATTGATAATTACATGAAGTTGATGCAAAGAGTCAATAGTTGCAGTGTTCGCTCATCTTTTTCAAGACCTCTGCAATCCACCCTGGCATGCTGTCAATTAACTTCTGGGCCACATCCTGACTGATGGCAGCCCATTCTTGCATAATCAATGCTTGAAGTTTGTGGGTTTTTGTTTGTCCGCCTGCCTCTTGAGGATTGACCACAAGTTCTCAATGGGATTAAGGTCTGGGGAGTTTCCTGGCCATGGACCCAAAATATTGATGTTTTGTTCTCCGAGCCACTTAGTTATCACTTTTGCCTTATGGCAAGGTTCTTCATCATGCTGGAAAAGGCATTGTTCGTCACCAAACTGTTCCTGGATGGTTGGGAGTTGCTCTCGGAGGATGTGTTGGTACCATTCTTTATTCATGGCTATGTTCTTATGCAAAATTGTCAGTGAGCCGGGCCTCCCGGGTGGCGCAGTGGTTAAGGGCGCTGTACTGCAGCGCCAGCTGTGACATCAGAGACTCTGGGTTTGCGCCCAGGCTCTGTCGTAACCGGCCGCGACCGGGAGGTCCGTGGGGCGATGTCGTCTGGGTTAGGGAGGGTTTGGTCGGTAGGGATATCCTTGTCTCATCGCGCACCAGCGACTCCTGTGGCGGGCAGGGCGCAGTGCGCGCTAACCAAGGTTGCCAGGTGCACGGTGTTTCCTCCGACACATTGGTGCGGCAGGCTTCCGGGTTGGATGCGCGCTGTGTTAAGAAACAGTGCGGCTTGGTTGGGTTGTGTATCGGAGGACGCATGACTTTCAACCTTCGTCTCTCCCGAGCCGTCACGGGAGTTGTAGCGATGAGACAAGATGGTAGCTACTAAAAACAATTGGATACCACGAAATTGGGGAGAAAAAGGGGTCAAATTAAAAAAATATATTTAAAAAAATTGTGAGTGAGCCCACTCCCTTGGCTGAGAAGCAACCCCACACACAAATGGTCTCAGGTTGCTTTACTGTTGGCATGACACAGGACTGATGTCTTCTACGGACAAGCTCTTTTCCGGATACCCCAAACAATCGAAAAGGGGATTCATCAGAGAAAATGACTTTACCCCAGTCCTCTGCAGTCCAACCCCTGTACCTTTTGCAGAATATCAGTCTGTCCCTGATGTTTTTCCTGGAGAGAAGTGGCTTCTTTGCTGCCCTTCTTGCCACAAGGCCATCCTCCAAAAGTCTTCGTCTCACTGTGTGTGCAGATGCACTCACATCTGCCTGCTGCCATTACTGAGCAAGCTCTGTACTGGTGTTGCCCCTATCCCGCAGCTGAATGAACTTTAGGAGACAGTCCTGGCGCTTGCTGGACCTTCTTGGGCGCCCTGAAGCCTTCTTCACAACAATTGAACCGCTCTCCTTGAAGTTTTTGATGATCTGATAAATGGTTGATTTAGGTGAAATCTTACTGGCAGCAATATCCTTGCTTGTAACTTTTTTGAAAACTAACTTAACTTAGAAGGGTGTCTTTAGTCGCAAAACATACTATTATTTTCCAGTCCATTTAAATGTGGAGCTCGAGGTGATTTAATCCTCTAACCGCTAGATAGTGTCTGAAGTTAGGGGGTGTCCGATGTTGGTGGGGGGGGTTAGCTAATGTCTTAAACAGAGATAAATGTGTCTCTGTTGTCTCCTAAAACGTAAAGTGGGTGTCTTTTTGTTTGGGCTGGGTTACCGTGGTTTCTCCTTCTCTTCATCAGGGTCTGGCGCTCTATGGATCCAGCTGTCGTCTCCCTTGAGGGAAGTATTCAACTTCATGGTCCAAACCACCTGCGCTCTGTTGACTTCTACAACACACAAGCACACTCATTCTGCGTTGATATACCGCTGTTGCTCATGATGGAGGAGTGATGTTTTACATATAGGCTAGTGTACAGTTTTAGAATCATGGAGGTCAACACACCCTTGGTGGTCATGGTCCAGGTCTCTGCTTCCAGTTGAACAACCTATTGAAACAAAGAACATGGACATTGGCTAATTGGTTGGGTATGTACAGAACAGAAGTTTTTTCCAACTAGAAATCGCATTACTCAGTAGAGCCCTGGGGAAAATATATAGAGCTTTGATTATGTCAGTCATTCATATTCTTAGCATGACTTCACACACAATTTATGGGCCAACATGTCACTAGCAACCAATGTTACTGAATTCTATGACTCTAAATGATAAAGAAAATGTATGCTTAATTCAGAATAAACTAATGTATAGAATTTATTATACCAGAGACAAAATTCACAAATTCTACAGCACAACGGCAGAGTCATGTCTTAAGTGTAAAACTAACTCAATAATCCATGCCTTCTGGGAATGCTTTAAAGTCCAAATGTTATAGGCGGAGATAGAAATTTGTCTGTAGTAGTATTACAATGTAAATTTGCTTTTAATCTGTCTGTCTGCATATTTCAAGACACGGCATATGAGGGTGCAGTGAGATACCCCAAAGTGAGGATGCTGGAAAAGTAATGTGATCTGTGTGGTGGAATTATTGTAATCAAAAGGAGAGACCTTTAGATTTCTCAAAACAATCAAACTTTATTTTTTAATTACTGCAGTAATGAAGTTGGTCGGTAATGTCACGCCCTGGCCTTAGTTATCTTTGTTTTCTTTATTATTTTGGTTAGGTCAGGGTTTGACATGGGTGATGTATGGTTTTTGTCTCATCTAGGGTGTTTGTACTGTCTAGGGGTTTTTGTAGATTTATGGGGTTGTGTTCATTCTAGGTGTTTATATAAGTCTATGGTTGCCTAGATTGGTTCTCAATCAGAGGCAGGTGTTTATGTTGTCTCTGATTGGGAACCATATTTAGGCAGCCATGTTCTTTGGGTATTTTGTGGGTGATTGTTTCCTGTGTCAGTTGCCAGTTTTCCTGTGTCCTGTTTCGTTGCCAGTTCACTTTGTTATTTTGTATACATGTTCAGTTTTTCACATTAAAAACCATGGACACCTACCACGCCGCATATTGGTCCGATCCTTGTTTCACCTCTTCAGAGGAAGAGGAGGAAATCTGCCATGACAGGTAATCACCCCTGGAGGTGATCACTGAGAACTCAACCAGCTGGTTTGAGCCACAGCCTTTTATAGCAAAGTCCATCCTCCTTCAGTCTACATGACAAACAATAGATGTATGAAATGGGTCACAAGGTTAAGATTAGTATGAAAGATACTTAGAATTCACAGCAGACCGTATGTCATTGTGTAGAGACCACGGTCTGGCCCTGGAGTCATCTCTCCATGGTACCTTATAGAACAGAAACATTAACTCATGCTCTGGAATGCGGTATCACCCAAAGACATCGTAAATCTTCCAGAGGCCCATCCTCAGTAGAACACACACAGATGAGCGTTCTAACCACCCCTTATTATGTTGCATAAAACAACCATTTGATGCAGTAACAGCATTATAACATAATCTTGTAAATTCCACCATATCTACTCCAAAGAATTCGACACATGCCAAATCTTACATTACTCTACAACCAATTGTAAAATATATTCTCTATTTTCTGCTAAAATCATTGTGGGCAGCTGTGTATGCATTCACACACACATTATACACAGTCTCTTCTGAGTAATGGACTATTCATACACTACAGATGGTCAAGCAGAACCAAACAAATGCAAGTCTATGGACCTGTAGTTAAACCTCTTGAACGTGTTTCTCAAAGGCAACAGCATAAGTCTCAATAGACTGTATATGTATGAGTCAATCATGTAAGTATTCTGCAAGCTGTCTTGTGTCTGAATTAGCAGCACACTCTCCCTTCCAGTATTCAATAACTGTCTCCAGATTGGTGTCTAAAAGATCAACGGCGGGCAGAACTCACCTGTTGGATTCAGTACTGTGGATGGAGTGCTGCAGTACCTGGTCTGGTCAGTGACAGATCCTCCTCTGGTTCTACTCTCACAACACAGGTGCTTCTCATTAAACTTGACACAGATGCTACTGTAACCCATAATTTGTCCTCTCTGCGTATAAACACAGTAATGTTTATCAATAGAAAGTAAATGGCTAAAGGCTCAGGTGAATAAATTAAGCAGTTCAGATATCACAAAGTCTTCTCTTAATAGCGCGCGGACCCCGTTACCGGGATCAAAATCGACAACATTCTGTGAAGCTGGAGTGCGCCAAATTCAAATGACAAAATTTTAATATTAAACATTAATGAACGTACAAGTGTCCTACATCATTTAAAAATGTAACTTCTTGTTAAATCCAACCGCTTTATCAGATTTCAAAAAGGCTTTACGGCAAAAGCATACCAAGCGATTATCTGAGGACAGCGCCCCACACCAAAATACTTTTCCAAACCAGCACAGGCGTCACAAAAGTAACAAATAGCGATAAAATAAATAACTTACCTTTGAAGATCTTCCTCTGTTTGCAATCCCAAGGGTCCCAGCTACCCAACAAATTGTTGTTTTGGTCGATAAAGTCTTTCTTTATATCCCAAAGATGTCTGTTTAGTTGGCGCGCTTGATTTAATAATTCATTTGTTCAACATACATACAAACAAATCTTAAAAGTTACCAGTAAAGTTCGTCCAAACAAGTCAGACTATGTTTCTAATTAATCCTCAGGTACTCTAATATCTAAATAAACAATCAAATTTAAGATGGAGAATAGTATGTTCAATAGGGAAGATAAATAACGAAGAGCGCGCACCTCATTCACGCGCGCAACAAGACTACATTTCTAATGAGAGACACCTTGGAAAAACTACAACTACTCGTTAGTTTTTCAAAAAACAAGCCTGAAACCCTTTCTAAAGACAGGCTTCTAGTAGGAACTGCAATATGTGAGGAAATCCTTTGAATATCCCATAGACAAGCATTGAAATGGACTGTGACCTCAAACATTTTCCGGATGTATTTTCACCTGCCATATACTCACAGACATTATTTTAACAGATTTAGAAACTTCAGAGTGTTTTCTATCCAATGCTACCAATTATATGCATATAATAGCTAGCTTCTAGCTTCTGGGCCTGAGTAACAGGCAGTTTACTTTGGGCACATCATTCATCCGAACTTCCGAACACTGCCCCCTAGCCCTAAGAGTTGAGTCTTGATGAGGAGGCATCAGAATATTAGTCTTTTTTTTTTATTTATTTAACTAGGCAAGTCAGTTAAGAAGAAATTCTTATTTTCAATGATGGCCTAGGAACAGTGGGTTAACTGTATGTTCAGGGGCAGAACAACATATTTGTACCTTGTCAGCTCGGGGATTTGAACTCGCAACCTTTCGGTTACTAGTCCTGCCGCCCCTGTTAGTCTGACAATAATCTGTCGTGGAAAGATTCTGCTGTAAATCTAGCAACTGTCAAGTCAACACCTTAACATTACACAAATAGGTCTGTACCTCTTGAGAAGGTCACTCACTCAGTGCTGGGTTAAGGTCACTACAATATTAATTATAGCTCTTTATTATCAAATGGTCTTATGGTCAGCCTTATGGCAGCAGACATCCTCAAACTTTATTTAATAATGGTGCAATATGCAGAAATTGCTCCGCCAATTCCTGGATGCTAAAATTCTAATAGTTTCCCTAATTTCAGTTTATGTGACAAAACAAGCAGAGAATCATTGTACCATCTATGCCACTGTGAAATATAATTTCAATAATTAAAAATATTACATTTTCAGCTGTGTGAAGCTGGTGTGTAAAACCGTAAGTAAAAGGTACAAAAACTAAACGTAAGAACGGGAAGCATAGAAATAGCACACATAGAAAAGATCCACCGCTTCTTAGACTTCCTTTCAATGAGAATAACAGATCTATAACTAACCTCTCTATGTGAATTTGGTCAGGTCGCTCAAAAAGTTGCAGCTTTTACATAAACATAGACCACTTAAACTGATACAGCACTATCACTCATGGGTGTTCAAAAATAACTAACTGAAAACCACGCACCCACTAAACCACGCCTCCAATATAATGAGGCCCTTCTGTTACAATATTTAAATCGTGTCAAAAAGATGGCACAGGTGGATTCATCATTGTACCTTATGGTGGGTACAAATATCTAAAGTACCTTTCTTCAATACCTTGTCAATTTTACAGATCAGTACCATCAAGAATCATTCGTGCACCCTTGAGGGTATACAAAATACGTTTGTACTCTGGGAACCAGAAATGTAACTTCACCGTACCCCTTTTTGTGTGTGATGATTGCACCTTTATATAAAAAATATTCAGTACACAAATGTACCATTATACTATCAGCCGCACATCCGAACAGTACCATGTGAGTTCAATGTGTTCCTCTGAAAGTACATTATGTGTATTTTTATATTTTTGTACCCCAGGGAACAATAGTGTACCCAAACTGTACTCTGAGTGTATAGATGCCAGGACTGACCATTCTCGACCATTCAAAATGACAGTTTTAACCATGTTTTGAGGCTATACCTTTACAAATAAATTGTTTACAAACAAAGGAGTAAATCAAGATTATATTTTGGGTTCTGATGCGGTTAGACAGTTGAACTAAGCTCATGAGGCACTTATAAGTTATATTCTTCAAGAATAAATGGCTATATATCATGAATTTAAAAGTAAAACAATTGATGTAGCAATTGCAGATTGTCCCTTTAACAGATCACAGTCATTCCTGTATTAAGTAACCACTCTCTCCCCTTTATACATAAGGAACTTGGCCAAAGGGTGTATGCTTTCCCTCTTTGTATGCATTACACAGTCACACTCGCTCAAAAATGACCAGGCCTGTACACCATGAAAAGTGGATTTACTGGGAGTTTTCTGGCCATGCTGTCATAGCTAAGCTTTAATATTATGCCAATCAACATGAGTCAGTTCACGCTCTAGTGGGTCATATCATTAAATGTCAGTGTACCTGCTAACTTGAAACCGTCCACCACCCACACCCCCACACCCACCCATCTAAGCATCATATGGAACCAGAACCTCCTCTATCAGTCTACCCCCCTCTGCCTCCACCTCACCATATTCAAACATGACAGAGGAAAAGAGCACAACTGTATGAAAACAAAGTTTGGCATCTGTGGACTCATGTTAGTGGCCAATAATTCGCAGAAAGAGTACAATAAAGATTGTTTATGACACACAAGAAGGCTGGAACATGCTGATCTGTTCTCTGTTTATGTTCCATGTTCCAATTCCAAAATACATAGGCATGCAAAAGAACAGATGAAGGAGGGAGGGCACATTGCATGATACAGGACGGTATAGCTATACCTTGCATGTAGAATAATGTGGTTAAGACTAGTATCACCAGACAGTCAAAGCCCTTTAGGGATAATCATAATACCAGAAAGATACTCGTCCATACCATGCAGTGAGAACACATTGTTTTCACCACAGGCTTTGAGAGTCCACGCCGGGGGTAGGCTACCCTGTTCCTGGAGTGATGCAGGTACTGCAGGATTTTGTTCCAACTAAGCACCACACTGGACCAACTGAGATAATTGATCAGTTCAGTGATTGCCTAAATTCAACACAACTGGTCTTCCAGGTCAGTTAAATCAAAAACATGAAGTGCCTGTGGCCCTCCATGACCAGGGTTGTCTACACCTGGTCTACGCACTGAGTTGGAATATCACTTTTGTCTGATTAATGTTGTCAAGTTACTTCCTTTTATGTGACACAGATACTTGTAAAGCCACCATTATTAAATGGATAGTTCACCCAAATTACAAAATGACACATGGTTTCCTTACCCTGTAATCAGTCTATGGACAAGATACACTATATATTCAAAAGTATGTGGACACCCCTTCAAATTAGTCAATTTGGCTATTTCAGCCACACCCGTTGCTGACAGGTGTATAAAATTGAGCACACAGCCATGCAATCTCCATAGACATTGGCAGTAGAATGGTCTTACTGAAGAGCTCAGTGACTTTCAAACGATGCCACCTTTCCAACAATTACTAGAGCTTCGCTGACAACTGTAAGTGCTGTTATTGTGAAGTGGATACTTCTAGGAGCAACAATGGCTCAGTCGCGTAGTGGTAGGCCACAAAAAGCCCACAGAACAGGACCACTGAGGGCTGAAGCGCGTAACGTGTAAAAATCGTCTGTCCACGATTGCAACACTCACTACCGAGTTCCAAACTGCCTCTGGAAGCTACATCAGCACAATTAAATAATTGTTAGTTGGGAGCTTCATGAAATGGGTTTCCATGGCCGAGCATCCGCACACAAGCCTAAGATCACCATACGCAATACCAAGCGTCGGCTGGAGTGGTGCAAACATCATCATCATTGGACTCTGTAGCAGTGGAAACGCTTTGAATCACCCTTCACCATCTGGCAGTCCAACGGACTAATCTAGGTTTGGCGGAAGCCAGGAGAACGCTACCTGCCCCAATGCATAGTGCCAACTGTAAAGTTTGGTGGATGGAGTAACAATGGTCTGGGGCTTTTTTACATGGTTTGGGCTAGGCCCCTTAGTTCCAGTGAAGGGAAATCTTAACACTACAGCATACAATTACATTTTAGACAATTCTGTGCTTCCAAATTTGTGGCAATAGTTTGGGGAAGGCCCTTTCCTGTTTCAGCCTGACAATGCCCCCGTGCACAAAGCGAGGTCCATACAGAAATGGTTTGTTGAGATCGGTGTGGAAGAACTTGACTGGCCTGCAAAGAGGCCTCTAAGACCTTTGGGATGAATTGGAACGCAGACTGTGAACCAGGCCTAATCGCCCAACATCAGTGCTTGACCTCACTAATGCTCTTAATATGGTGTTGGGGGAACCAACTCCATATTAATGCCCATGATTTTGGAAAGAGATGTTCGACAAGCAGGTGTCCACATACTTTTGTTCATATAGTGTATGACTGCAATCCATGCTTTGGTTTTGTTTACCCGGCCACTGTTTAAATGCTAACATTTTAGCATTTGTCACACAAATCCAATGCAAGTTAATGGTACCTATAGCATTTTCACTTTTTATGTCCAAATCATCTATAAAACGTATTTGAACTACACAATCCATTTAAGATACTTTATGATAATTTAGACATGAAGAGCAGAGGATGGATTGCTGTCATGCCTTGTCCATAGACTACTTACAGTCTAGGGAAACCATATGTCATTTTGTAATTTGGTTAAGCAACAAGACAAAATGTGGCAATATAGGGCTAGGTATCACATTGGAATAATCCATTTTTAATAGCTAATTAGAGTGGAACAAACCACATTAGATTCCTCCTCATCCTGCTTTAACAATAAGCATAGTATTTAAGAGCGTGCATGGCAGTTTTATTACTCAAAACTATAATGGCTGAGCAAAAAATTACTGTAATTCATAGAGGAACAAATAAATAGGCTAAAACATACAATGATGAATACCAATTACAGTGTTTAATTTCCAACACCAGCCAGTGGCCATAAATATAACACAGTTTGACTTGAAATAGATACTCTTCAAATTATAGTGTTGGCATCCATGACAGTAAGGGCTAAAGGTACACAAGAGCAATGTGGATACACTGTATTTACACACGATTTTCACAATGCAATTTCCTTCTTTGATCTGTCTGTCTTGTCAAGTCTGAGGGCCTATGTAATGCATCTGAGACACCACGCAGACGAAGATCATCTCTCTCCTCTGGCAACATCTCAACAGATAAAGTGTTACTCTTCCTACCACTTACAGTTGAAGTCGGAAGTTTACATACACTTAGGTTGGAGTCATTAAAACTTGTTTTTCAACCACTCCAGAAATGTATTGGTTTAGCGGAAGCCAGGAGAACGCTACCTATAGTTTTGGCAAGTCTGTTAGGACATCTACTTTGTGCAGGACACAAGTAATTTTTCCAACAATTGTTTACAGACAGATCATTTCACTTATAATTCACTGTATCACAATTCCAGTGAGTCAGAAGTTTGCATACACTAAGTTGACTTTGCCTTTAAACAGCTTGGAAAATTCCAGAAAATTATATCATGTCTTTAGAAGCTTCTGATAGGCAAATTGACATCATTTGAGTCAATTGGAGGTGTACCTGTGGATGTATTTCAAGGCCTACCATCAAACTCATTGCCTCTTTGCTTGACATCATGGGAAAATCAAAAGAAATCAGCCAAGACTTTTGAAAAACAATTGTAGACCTCCACATGTATGGTTCATCCTTGGGAGCAATTTCCAAATGCCTGAAGGTACCACTTTCATCTGTACAAACAATAGTACGCAAGTATAAACACCATTGGACCACGCTGCCATCATACCGCTCAGGAAGGAGACGTGTTCTGTCTCCTAGAGATGAATGTACTTTGGTGTGAAAAGTTCAAATCAATCCCAGAACAACAGCAAAGGACCTTGTGAAGATGCTGGAGGAAACAGGTACAAAAGTATCTATATCCACTGTAAAACAAGTCCTATATCGACATAACCTGAAAGGCCGCTCAGCAAGGAAGAAGCCACTGCTCCAAAGCCGTCATAAAAAAAGCCAGACTACGGTTTGCAACTGCACATGGGGACAAAGATCGTACTTTTTGGAGAAATGTCCTCTGTCTGCAACAAAAATAGAACTGTTTGGCAATAATGACCATTGTTATGTTTGGAGGAAAAAGGGGGAGGCTTGCAAGCCGAAGAACACCATCCCAACCGTGAAGCACGGGGGTGGCAGCATCATGGTGTGGGGGTGCTTTGCTGCAGGAGGGGCCGGTGCACTTTACAAAATAGATGGCATCATGAGGAATTAAAATTATGTGGATATATTGAAGCAACATCTCAAGACATCAGTCAGGAAGTTAAAGCTTGGTCGCAAATGGGTCTTCCAAATGGACAATGACCCAAAGCATACTTCCAAAGTCGTGGCAAAATGGCTTAAGGACAACGAAGTCAAGGTATTGGAGTTGCCATCACAAAGCCCTGACCTCCTATAGAAAATGTGTGGGCAGAACTGAAAAAGTGTTTGCGAGCAAGGAGTTCTACAAACCTGACTCAGTGGGAAGCTTGTGGAAGGCTACCCAAAACTTTTGACCCAAGTTAAACAATTTCAAGGCAGTGCTACCGAATACTAATTGAGTGTATGTAAACTTCTGACCCACTGGGAATGTGATGAAAGAAATTAAAGCTGAAATAAATAATTCTCTCTACTATTATTCAGACATTTCACATTCTGAAAATAAAGTGGTGATCTTAACTGACCTAAGACAGGAATTGTGAAAAACTGAGTTTAAATTTATTTGGCTAAGCTGTATGTAAACTTCCAACTTCAACTGTAGATATGATACATAACAGTGGATAGGTGTGCCGGTATGTATAATGACTACGATTAAAACAAACAGGAAATCGTGATAAATCTGTCCGTGTCCTCCTCGCTGTCAGTGGGAACGTCCATCAAGACCTGAGGATATATTTTGCTGCTTGTGCTTTTCTACACCACTAGATGGTGGTGGTGGTGATGTTGTTGCCTCCATGAGAGAAACCAGGCTGTCTGGCCCCTTCTCAGGCCCATCATGTAGAAGTGTAGCTCACAGCTCTGAGCGGATGTTAGACATGTATTCCTGTCTGAGGGGATGTTAGACGTGTATTCCTGTCTGAGGGGATGTTAGACGTGTATTCTAGTCTGAGGGGATGTTAGACGTGTATTCCTGTCTGAGGGGATGTTAGACGTGTATTCCTGTCTGAGGGGATGTTAGACATGTATTCCAGTCTGAGGGGATGTTCGACATGTATTCCTGTCTGAGGGGATGTTAGACATGTATTCCTGTCTGAGGGGATGTTAGACATGTATTCCAGTCTGAGGGGATGTTAGACATGTATTCTAGTCTGAGGGGATGTTAGACATGTATTCCAGTCTGAGGGGATGTTAGACATGTATTCTAGTCTGAGGGGATGTTAGACATGTATTCTAGTCTGAGGGGATGTTAGACATGTATTCCAGTCTGAGGGGATGTTAGACATGTATTCTAGTCTGAGGGGATGTTAGACATGTATTCTAGTCTGAGGGGATGTTAGACATGTATTCTAGTCTGAGGGGATGTTAGACATGTATTCTAGTCTGAGGGGATGTTAGACATGTATTCTAGTCTGAGGGGATGTTAGACATGTATTCCAGTCTGAGGGGATGTTAGACATGTATTCCAGTCTGAGGGGATGTTAGACATGTATTCTAGTCTGAGGGGATGTTAGACATGTATTCTAGTCTGAGGGGATGTTAGACATGTATTCCTGTCTGAGGGGATGTTAGACATGTATTCTAGTCTGAGGGGATGTTAGACATGTATTCCTGTCTGAGGGGATGTTAGACATGTATTCTAGTCTGAGGGGATGTTAGACATGTATTCCAGTCTGAGGGGATGTTAGACATGTATTCTAGTCTGAGGGGATGTTAGACATGTATTCCAGTCTGAGGGGATGTTAGACATGTATTCTAGTCTGAGGGGATGTTAGACATGTATTCCAGTCTGAGGGGATGTTAGACATGTATTCTAGTCTGAGGGGATGTTAGACATGTATTCCAGTCTGAGGGGATGTTAGACATGTATTCCTGTCTGAGCGGATGTTAGACATGTATTCCAGTCTGAGGGGATGTTAGACATGTATTCCTGTCTGAGGGGATGTTAGACATGTATTCCAGTCTGAGGGGATGTTAGACGTGTATTCCTGTCTGAGCGGATGTTAGACATGTATTCCAGTCTGAGGGGATGTTAGACATGTATTCCAGTCTGAGGGGATGTTAGACATGTATTCCAGTCTGAGCGGATGTTAGACATGTATTCCAGTCTGAGGGGATGTTAGACGTGTATTCCTGTCTGAGGGGATGTTAGACATGTATTCCTGTCTGAGGGGATGTTAGACGTGTATTCCTGTCTGAGGGGATGTTAGACATGTATTCCAGTCTGAGCGGATGTTAGACATGTATTCCAGTCTGAGGGGATGTTAGACATGTATTCTAGTCTGAGGGGATGTTAGACATGTATTCTAGTCTGAGGGGATGTTAGACATGTATTCTAGTCTGAGGGGATGTTAGACATGTATTCTAGTCTGAGGGGATGTTAGACATGTATTCTAGTCTGAGGGGATGTTAGACATGTATTCTAGTCTGAGGGGATGTTAGACGTGTATTCTAGTCTGAGGGGATGTTAGACATGTATTCTAGTCTGAGGGGATGTTAGACGTGTATTCTAGTCTGAGGGGATGTTAGACATGTATTCTAGTCTGAGGGGATGTTAGACATGTATTCTAGTCTGAGGGGATGTTAGACATGTATTCTAGTCTGAGGGGATGTTAGACGTGTATTCCTGTCTGAGGGGATGTTAGACATGTATTCTAGTCTGAGGGGATGTTAGACATGTATTCTAGTCTGAGGGGATGTTAGACATGTATTCTAGTCTGAGGGGATGTTAGACATGTATTCCAGTCTGAGGGGATGTTAGACATGTATTCCAGTCTGAGGGGATGTTAGACATGTATTCTAGTCTGAGGGGATGTTAGACATGTATTCTAGTCTGAGGGGATGTTAGACATGTATTCCTGTCTGAGGGGATGTTAGACATGTATTCTAGTCTGAGGGGATGTTAGACATGTATTCCTGTCTGAGGGGATGTTAGACATGTATTCTAGTCTGAGGGGATGTTAGACATGTATTCCAGTCTGAGGGGATGTTAGACATGTATTCTAGTCTGAGGGGATGTTAGACATGTATTCCAGTCTGAGGGGATGTTAGACATGTATTCTAGTCTGAGGGGATGTTAGACATGTATTCCAGTCTGAGGGGATGTTAGACATGTATTCTAGTCTGAGGGGATGTTAGACATGTATTCCAGTCTGAGGGGATGTTAGACATGTATTCCTGTCTGAGCGGATGTTAGACATGTATTCCAGTCTGAGGGGATGTTAGACATGTATTCCTGTCTGAGGGGATGTTAGACATGTATTCCAGTCTGAGGGGATGTTAGACGTGTATTCCTGTCTGAGCGGATGTTAGACATGTATTCCAGTCTGAGGGGATGTTAGACATGTATTCCAGTCTGAGGGGATGTTAGACATGTATTCCAGTCTGAGCGGATGTTAGACATGTATTCCAGTCTGAGGGGATGTTAGACGTGTATTCCTGTCTGAGGGGATGTTAGACATGTATTCCTGTCTGAGGGGATGTTAGACGTGTATTCCTGTCTGAGGGGATGTTAGACATGTATTCCAGTCTGAGCGGATGTTAGACATGTATTCCAGTCTGAGGGGATGTTAGACATGTATTCTAGTCTGAGGGGATGTTAGACATGTATTCTAGTCTGAGGGGATGTTAGACATGTATTCTAGTCTGAGGGGATGTTAGACATGTATTCTAGTCTGAGGGGATGTTAGACATGTATTCTAGTCTGAGGGGATGTTAGACATGTATTCTAGTCTGAGGGGATGTTAGACGTGTATTCTAGTCTGAGGGGATGTTAGACATGTATTCTAGTCTGAGGGGATGTTAGACGTGTATTCTAGTCTGAGGGGATGTTAGACATGTATTCTAGTCTGAGGGGATGTTAGACATGTATTCTAGTCTGAGGGGATGTTAGACATGTATTCTAGTCTGAGGGGATGTTAGACGTGTATTCCTGTCTGAGGGGATGTTAGACGTGTATTCCAGTCTGAGGGGATGTTAGACGTGTATTCCAGTCTGAGCGGATGTTAGACATGTATTCCTGTCTGAGGGGATGTTAGACGTGTATTCCTGTCTGAGGGGATGTTAGACGTGTATTCCTGTCTGAGGGGATGTTAGACATGTATTCCAGTCTGAGCGGATGTTAGACATGTATTCCAGTCTGAGGGGATGTTAGACGTGTATTCCTGTCTGAGGGGATGTTAGACATGTATTCCTGTCTGAGGGGATGTTAGACATGTATTCTAGTCTGAGGGGATGTTAGACATGTATTCTAGTCTGAGGGGATGTTAGACATGTATTCTAGTCTGAGGGGATGTTAGACATGTATTCCAGTCTGAGGGGATGTTAGACATGTATTCCAGTCTGAGGGGATGTTAGACATGTATTCTAGTCTGAGGGGATGTTAGACATGTATTCTAGTCTGAGGGGATGTTAGACATGTATTCCTGTCTGAGGGGATGTTAGACATGTATTCTAGTCTGAGGGGATGATAGACATGTATTCCTGTCTGAGGGGATGTTAGACATGTATTCTAGTCTGAGGGGATGTTAGACATGTATTCCAGTCTGAGGGGATGTTAGACATGTATTCTAGTCTGAGGGGATGTTAGACATGTATTCCAGTCTGAGGGGATGTTAGACATGTATTCTAGTCTGAGGGGATGTTAGACATGTATTCCAGTCTGAGGGGATGTTAGACATGTATTCTAGTCTGAGGGGATGTTAGACATGTATTCCAGTCTGAGGGGATGTTAGACATGTATTCCTGTCTGAGCGGATGTTAGACATGTATTCCAGTCTGAGGGGATGTTAGACATGTATTCCTGTCTGAGGGGATGTTAGACATGTATTCCAGTCTGAGGGGATGTTAGACGTGTATTCCTGTCTGAGCGGATGTTAGACATGTATTCCAGTCTGAGGGGATGTTAGACATGTATTCCAGTCTGAGGGGATGTTAGACATGTATTCCAGTCTGAGCGGATGTTAGACATGTATTCCAGTCTGAGGGGATGTTAGACGTGTATTCCTGTCTGAGGGGATGTTAGACATGTATTCCTGTCTGAGGGGATGTTAGACGTGTATTCCTGTCTGAGGGGATGTTAGACATGTATTCCAGTCTGAGCGGATGTTAGACATGTATTCCAGTCTGAGGGGATGTTAGACATGTATTCTAGTCTGAGGGGATGTTAGACATGTATTCTAGTCTGAGGGGATGTTAGACATGTATTCTAGTCTGAGGGGATGTTAGACATGTATTCTAGTCTGAGGGGATGTTAGACATGTATTCTAGTCTGAGGGGATGTTAGACATGTATTCTAGTCTGAGGGGATGTTAGACGTGTATTCTAGTCTGAGGGGATGTTAGACATGTATTCTAGTCTGAGGGGATGTTAGACGTGTATTCTAGTCTGAGGGGATGTTAGACATGTATTCTAGTCTGAGGGGATGTTAGACATGTATTCTAGTCTGAGGGGATGTTAGACATGTATTCTAGTCTGAGGGGATGTTAGACGTGTATTCCTGTCTGAGGGGATGTTAGACGTGTATTCCAGTCTGAGGGGATGTTAGACGTGTATTCCAGTCTGAGCGGATGTTAGACATGTATTCCTGTCTGAGGGGATGTTAGACGTGTATTCCTGTCTGAGGGGATGTTAGACGTGTATTCCTGTCTGAGGGGATGTTAGACATGTATTCCAGTCTGAGCGGATGTTAGACATGTATTCCAGTCTGAGGGGATGTTAGACGTGTATTCCTGTCTGAGGGGATGTTAGACATGTATTCCTGTCTGAGGGGATGTTAGACGTGTATTCCTGTCTGAGGGGATGTTAGACGTGTATTCCTGTCTGAGCGGATGTTAGACATGTATTCCAGTCTGAGGGGATGTTAGACGTGTATTCCTGTCTGAGGGGATGTTAGACGTGTATTCCTGTCTGAGGGGATGTTAGACGTGTATTCCTGTCTGAGGGGATGTTAGACGTGTATTCCTGTCTGAGGGGATGTTAGACGTGTATTCCTGTCTGAGGGGATGTTAGACATGTATTCCAGTCTGAGCGGATGTTAGACATGTATTCCAGTCTGAGGGGATGTTAGACGTGTATTCCTGTCTGAGGGGATGTTAGACATGTATTCCTGTCTGAGGGGATGTTAGACGTGTATTCCTGTCTGAGGGGATGTTAGACGTGTATTCCTGTCTGAGCGGATGTTAGACATGTATTCCAGTCTGAGGGGATGTTAGACGTGTATTCCTGTCTGAGGGGATGTTAGACGTGTATTCCTGTCTGAGGGGATGTTAGACGTGTATTCCTGTCTGAGGGGATGTTAGACGTGTATTCCTGTCTGAGGGGATGTTAGACGTGTATTCCTGTCTGAGGGGATGTTAGACATGTATTCCAGTCTGAGGGGATGTTAGACATGTATTCCAGTCTGAGGGGATGTTAGACATGTATTCTAGTCTGAGGGGATGTTAGACGTGTATTCCTGTCTGAGGGGATGTTAGACGTGTATTCCTGTCTGAGGGGATGTCAGACATGTATTCCAGTCTGAGGGGATGTTAGACATGTATTCTAGTCTGAGAGGATGTTAGACATGTATTCCAGTCTGAGGGGATGTTAGACATGTATTCCTGTCTGAGGGGATGTTAGACATGTATTCCTGTCTGAGGGGATGTTAGACGTGTATTCCAGTCTGAGCGGATGTTAGACATGTATTCCCGTCAAAGCCCTATTTGATATCAAACATCTATTCTGAATTTTCACTATACATTCAACTCAAAGAGACTACAGTGCCTGGATAAGGTTGTGGTATCTGACAGGAGAAAGACAATGTTTCCTCGGTACTGCAAAGGTTGACGTAGGACTCCTGGCCCAGTCATAATTTTGGCAGGAAGAATGGCCCATCATCTGATGAATGTGTTTGTACAATAATATCAGGATTTCTGGTCTGTGTTACTCAGTCCATCTAGTCAACAATAGCTACGTTGGGTAAATAATTCAATCTAATAGAGTTTTACAGTGACCACAAAACAGTGTAATGCAGCTCTGCTGGTAAACACCATATTTAGATGAATGATTAAAACAACTTTAGAGATAATTAAATCCAATAGCTTTGAGGAATATGACTGTTAGATGAGTAAGATGTTTTTATTGCCATGTACACCGGATAGGTGCAGTTAAAAGTGTTGTTTTACCATACTACAGTTTTGTGTGTGTGTGTGTGTGTGTGTGTGTGTAACTCCAATACCTTGACTTCGTTGTCCTTAAGCCATTTTGCCACAACTTTAGAAGTATGCTTGCTTGGGGTCATTGTCCATTTGGAAGACCCATTTGTGACCAAGCTTTAACTTCCTGACTGATGTCTTGAGATGTTGCTTCAATATATCCACATAATTTTAATTCCTCATGATGCCATCTATTTTGTGAAGTGTAGCAGTCCCTCCTGCAGCAAAGCATCCCCACAACAGGATGCTGCCATCCCCGTGCTTCACGGTTGGGATGATGTTCTTCGGCTTGCAAACCTCCCTCTTTTTCCTCCAAACATAATGATGGTTATAATGGCAAAATAGTTATATTTTTGTTTCATCAGACCAGAGGACATTTCTCCAAAAAGTACGATCTTTGTCCCCATGTGCAGTTGCAAACCATAGTCTGGCTTTTTTATGGCGGTTTTGGAGCAGTGGCTTCTTCCTTGCTGAGCGGCCTTTCAGGTTATGTCGATATAGATCTTGTTTTACAGTGGATGTAGATACTTTTGTACCTGTTTCCTCCAGCATCTTCACAAGGTCCTTTGCTGTTGTTCTGGGATTGATTTGCACTTTTCACACCAAAGTACATTCATCTCTAGGAGATAGAACGCGTCTCCTTCCTGAGCGGTATGATGATGGCTGTGTGGTCCCATGGTGTTTATACTTGTGTACTATTGTTTGTACAGATGAACGTGGTACCTTCAGGCGTTTGGAAATTGCTCCCAAGGATGAACCAGACTGAAAACCAGGTTGAAAAACAAGTTTTAATGACTCCAACCTAAGTGTATGTAAACATCTGTCTTCAACTGTATATGGTTTACCCATGTTGATTTGTTTTCAAATTCTTTGTGGGTCTGTGTGATCTGTGGGAAATATGTGTCTCTAATATGGTCATACCTTTGGTAGTAGGTTAGGAAGTGCAGTTCAGTTTCCACCTCATTTTGTGGGCAGTGGGCACATAGCCTTTCTTCTCATGAGCCAGGTCTGCCTATACTGTAGCAAGGCTATGCTGACTGAGTCTGTTTATAGTCAAGGATGTTCTACTGTGCATTCTCTGTTTAGGGACAGATAGCATTCCAGTTTGCTCAGTTTTTTAGTTGAATCTTTCCAGTGTGTCAAATAGTTATCTTTTTTTTCTCATATTTTGGTTGGATGTAATTGTGTTGCATCATTAGCGGGTATAGTCCTAATTCTGACCTGCATACATTGTTTGGGGTTTTGCGTTGTACATGAAGGATATTTTTGAAGAATTCTGCAATGCGTGTCTCAATTGGGTGTTTATCCCCTTTTGTGAATTATTGGTTGGTGAGTGGACCCCAGACCCACAACCATAGAGAGCAATCGGTTCTATAACTGATTTATCCTAATTGGGATGTTGAGTTTTATGTTCCTTTTGGTGGCACAGAACGCCCTTCTCGCCTTGTCTCTTAGATTGTTCACAGCCTTGAGGAAGTTACCTGTGGTCTCTTTCTCTCTCTCTCTCTCTCTCTCTCTCTCTCTCTCTCTCTCTCTCTCTCTCTCTCTCTCGCTCTCTCTCTGCCAGGAGAAATAGCTTGTCAGACCAAACAGTCTCTGCTTAAGGAATCCTTCCCAATTTGTCCTACTCTTCATCCAATCAAATAATCTATGCCAGGGCTTTTTCAACAGTTGGGTCATCCACTGGTCTTTCCCTGGCTATGTGACTTTTGGAGAGCAACATTAGGTTTTGAGTTTTAATACTTCATACCACTATTTGGGATTTTGATAGGGTTTCTCTGAATATGTTAATGTTCATAATTATAGTTCAATAGATTTGAACAATGCATCCTAATATCACCTGTATGTAGATCTGCCTTGCCATCGCTTTCAAATCTTTGCTCCTTAGTGGAAAACATCATTATCTACAGCCAATCTTTGCTCCTGTGATTCTATCAAAACCTTCTTACAGGAGATGCCACCTCCACCAAACCAAAACAACTGACATTCTTACCACCACAGTTCAATGTGTATCAAGTCTTTAATCTGATTACTGGGCAAGAGGTTTCTTTACCTATCACCTGAAAGGGTTAAGTTAAACTTTTTCTCAATTATATCAGTATTGTCCTGCGCTCCACAGATACTTGAAGGTCTTATTGTGTTTATAATAAACCAATAGCTGACATTCACCTCAAATGATTTGGCGATAGACCTGGAAGGATAAGGTACTGCTTTGATTTGGTTGAATCCCGATCCGTCATGTAGTCTGTCCTGAGTTCAACCTCAGTCATGAGTGATGCATTGTCACATGCATAACACATGACTTATCCTACAGAGAATGCTTTGGAGAAGGCAGGGAGCAAAGGCCAGGAGAGACTATCTATTTATCCCAGTCTCCTGTTTGTCTCTTGGTCATTGAGGACATGAGAGAAGGTATTTGGGAAGAATGTGTTCTATATCTTTTATGGACATTAAGTACTTTTAGAAACCACTCTTGTGGTCCCTGTACAAAACAAATGGGGCAATTAGGTCAGAGATCAATCCAGAAATTACATCCTTTAATCAAGATGAAAGTTTCTCTGTACCGAATGTTTATATTATTTAGTGTATTTCATGTTTTCAAAAAAGCTCTCTTTCCTCATTTCTTTCCCTGCCATGATAAGTTACTGGGATGTTCCCAGGAACCTAAATAATAAGGGGTTACAGAGTATTGACTAATCAAAACTGTGCCATGTGGGCACGCCCCATTTGGGCACAATAAAACCCCTCCATCAATCCCCCTTCACAACATAGCGTAGATCCCAGATCTCAGCAGGCTCTGGGTTATAAAGTCATGTCTCCTGGAGATTGTTTAGCCCTGCCCTTGTTTCTATTATACAGCACAGAGGCATTTCCTTGAATTCTGTGCCAGGAGTGCTAATGCCTAAGTATTTGAATTAAGAGGGTTGCTTCCTGAGCTGGTTTACTCTGGCTATGTGAAAGGAGGGGGTCTGAGGTATGGAAGGAGATTTCAATCATGTAGCTTTCTTATTTTGCTTTTGTAAATATCTGGCTAGAAGGAAGTCAGGGAGTGGGAAGCTGTGTATTATGTCTAGAACACTTTCACAGTGAGAAATCAGTCCAGTACATAGATTTCAAACATGACGTCCACAGAGTCATTTTCTTGTCCAGTCCAGCCCGGCCTTCATTTCAGTGTCCACAGACGTCCGGTCCAGACATGATTCGGTACCGTCCGGACCGGCCTTGTTTTGGCCAAAACATAGACGTCTATATTTGGTTCAGATTTGGTCCGGACGGGCCTTCATTTGGTCCCCCAAAAAACAGCTATGATTGGTTCAGATTTGGTTGAAGTTTGGACAGCACAGTACAGTAGAGCACAGCATAGTACAGTACAGTTAAGTATAGTAAAGACAAGTAGAGTATAGTTCAATACAGTAGAGTAGGGTACAGTATAATGCTCTGTATTGTACTGTACTGTACCCTACTGTACTCTATAGTACTTTACTTGCCTAGAAAGTGTTCATTTTTAAAATGACATTTTGGTCATTTAGCAGATGCTGTTATCCAGAGCAAATGACAGTCAGTGCTAAACCACATCAAATTAAATCACATTTCATTTGTCACATTACAGTGAAATGCTTACTTACAAGCCCTTAACCAACAATGCAGTTTCAAGAAAAATAAGTGTTAGGTAATAAATAGATTAGTAAAAAATAACAAATAACAAATAGTCAAAGAGCAGCAGTAAAATAAAGTAGTGAGGCTATATACAACGGTACAGAGTCAATGTGCACAGGTTAGTCGAGGTAATTGAGGCAATATGTACATGTAGGTAGAGTCACATGTATCACAGTCAAAGCAAGAAAAACGTGTCTGTAATTGTTACTGAGAATGTTATTATAGTTGAAGTGTTCTATTGTTTTTTTCTGTTGAACATGATCACTGCCAGTTTAAAGCTTTTGGAAAAGCTAACATAATGGTATGTGACAGATGGGAGTAATCATAAATGTTACACACTGCAATCTTCAGTTGGCTCCATTTTCCATTTTTGGAAGGTGATATAATGTTTTCTTCCTTGAAACGCAGATACAAGTGAATTCATGTACGGTTGAAGTTCGGCCATAGAAACAATGACCAAAAAATATGTATTTTCAACGCTTTAAAATACTTTATCAGACTCTGGAAAAGATGTCAATTGTAATTTTGCTCACTGGGCTGTCATGAAAGCTACCTGAGGTCAGCTCCATTTCAATGGTCTACTACACAGTATCAGGCCACTTGAAGGAATCCACTGCTCATTGCCTCATAACATTTATATAACAGGTGCTTAATATTGGAAATACCGTTAATATTACGAGCAATGTATTTGTGAGTTATAAGATATACTGCCCAGTGCCTATCCATATCCGATTCCTTCTCCTTTGGCGACTGCACAGGCAAGAATATATTTACGTTAAAGTGTTTTACTGCTACTCGGGTGATTGATTTAAACTTTGAGAGGTTCAAGATAGTGCAATTGTCAGAAGTTGATTTGGTTTAGAAGATAAGAAGAACTCCAAGCTCAGCGGTGTGTCATACTCAGTGATGGGAAGGGGTAGCCTCATTTACGTCAGTGCGTCTGGTTCTGGCGCTTGGATAGTCCGAAAATGTTAAAGCTTTCCTGGAGCAACACCGCATATCTGCGCACGTATGTGAATGTAAATATGTTTACGATGGAGATATGTATTATTGGTCTAGAAACGAGCACTTCTAAAAGTAGTACACATCAAAGTAAATAGTGGAATGACATCGCTGGAGGCAACATTGAACGGCAGCCCCAAAAAATGTAAATTGAATTGCTATATTACAAATTAGGCTATATATTCAATAATGTCGGTTAATGAAATGGGGAACTGATATCAGGTGCTTAGAGATATAGTGACAATGTATTTGTTATGGTGAGTGTTATGATAATATATTAGCATGACATTTATTTTTAGCATGATAGGCTATTTTATTCTTGCGATATAATTCGTGACAACCAGTCTGAAAAGTTTCCATTTGCAATGTTATTCTAATAGTAGGCTAATATGTAGCCCAACCGGCCGGCAGATTGCACTATTATTAATTTCAGTCGTTTGTCATCGCTTCATCTGCCGGCCGTTTGGGCTAGCTAATATGCTTGGGCTCATAAACGTGTTATTTGAGAATGCTCTTGTGGCGAGTTGCTTGCAAGAGGAAAATGTTGAAAAATGGGACTGTTATGTTTCCTACAATTATATTCATCCTGCAAAGTGTGTCACTGACAAATGTAGTAATTTCAAGGAGATATTTAAGTTTTTATATGTTTATTGTCTCTACATTTTACAGATGATTGAGTAGCTAGTTTGAAAGTTGTATTGTTGTAATTATGGCATAGTATACCATTATTATTATAT
The DNA here is from genome assembly GCF_013265735.2 of Oncorhynchus mykiss. NCBI lineage: Eukaryota > Metazoa > Chordata > Actinopteri > Salmoniformes > Salmonidae > Oncorhynchus > Oncorhynchus mykiss. Next base: position 35,789,052 of record NC_048574.1, on the reverse strand, counting down.
GTAACTCCTCTCTCCATTTTATAGACAGTTGGGCTGGCAACAACAACATCTCCACTAACTACATTCTTGTTCTAACTTCCATACAGATCTCTGGCCCTTCAATGAAGCTCCACTGCCTAACTCTTGTGACCCTAGAATAGAAGTGACCTACATGGATCACCTGTCTGAGCTGACATCACTCTCTCCCCCCACATCCATGTCCTCTCCACCTCCTCCAAACATGTCTCACACACCACACCCAACCATGTCTCCCCCACCTCCCCCTGCCATCTCCCCACCACCCCCACCTCCTCCACTGCCCAGTGGCCTCCAGAACAGTCGGGATGTCCTGCAACGGTCCAAGTTACGCAACCTGAACTGGGACCTCATTCCGAAGGAGAAGGTAGAGGGCCGTCAGAGTGTCTGGAACAGTCCAGATGAGTTCCACTTCGACCTGAGCTCGTTGGACGAGCTGTTTGGACAACAGAAGAGGTCTCGGCCCCCCAAGAAGGATGGCAGTTTACGGCATGGTCTCAGACCTATTGGCTCCCCTCTACGCAATGCACCTGAAAAGGTCAGTGGACTGGTTTCCATATGTAAATGCACAGTTTTAGGCATAATGTCTATTAGTCTTAATTGTAATGAAAAGTGTATTCCAGGTTGGTGCTATTACCATACTGTGGGTTGTTTCCTTAGAGAATGATTGGGGTGTGGCTGTATGCTGATTGTTGTTCTGACTGGTATTTTCTGTTTCTGTCTAACCCTGTAGGTATCACTTCTGGACGGGAAGCGCAGTATGAATGTGGGAATTTTCCTCCGGCAGTTCAAGAGGTGGGAGAGATATTTTAAGCCCACTTTAATCAGGTTTTCATAATAATGTCACTATCAGATAAATGTTTAATGTCATCCGTGGCAACTCATTATAACTCATGTCTTCACAGTGCAGTCAGGGAGATAGTGGAGGACATCAGGCAGGGTAATGGGCAGCACTATGGGAGTGAGATGCTCAGTGAACTGTGCAAAATGCTGCCTGAGACTGAGGAGGTACTGTGGAGTTCGGTCTGTCTCTCCATATCATCTGGCTCTATTTAGTGGTCTTTATATCTTCATTGTTTTTCCGTCCTACAGTGTACTAACTCATGTGTCCTGTTCTGTAGGAGAGGCGTCTGAGGGCATACCGGGGAGAGCGTAGCCATCTTGAAGACCCTGACCTCTTCATGCTCCTACTAGTGGAGGTGCCCAGGTGATTAAACATATTGTTGGTGTTTAGTCATCACCTTTCTCCTACCAAAAGACAATGCTATCGAATCCTCCTTATCTAATTTCTCTTCTTGTCTTTTGCATCCCCTCAACTTGTCGCCATTTTCTCTCATTTAAGCTGTTTAAAATGTGGGTTTTCCGATACTCTCCTGTTATTTTTCTTGGTCAGTTATCGCTTGCGTCTGGATGCCATGATCCTGCAGCAGGAGTTTGACCCAGCCTTATCTTCTCTGTGTGTGTCAGCACGCTGCTTGGTGTCTGCAGCCACAGGTGAGAAAACAGCAGAGTGATTGAAATGTCTTTTTCCCAGATCCCTGAACTTTTTTTGTGAGATTCCTTCGACTTTTATGTTGATTTATCTTAGTGACATACTATAAATTACTATCCCATCTATCTCTCTTAGAGCTTTTGAGCTGCCCAGAGTTGCACTCCATCCTACGGCTGGTCCTGAGGGCAGGAAATTACATGAATGCCGTGAGTCGCAGTCACCTGGCACCTAGACAGCCAGTGCAGCCAGACAGGCTGATTGGTTGATTTATTGACAACCAATATTCTACATTTTTTTCCAAATGTGTTGAGTGCATGAGTATGAAGAAGTTATCTGATCTTGTCACACCTTCTGACCTTCAACAACAGGGAGGTTACGCAGGCAATGCTGCTGGGTTCCGCATCGCCTCTCTGCTCAAGCTAGCTGACACCAAAGCCAACAAACCAGGCATGAACCTGCTGCATTATGTGGCCATGGTAAAAATCGAATCAATATTTCTCAAATGGATGTTAAATACTTTTCCCCAACACTCCTACTACTAGATCTACTTGGGTCTCACAAAAAGAAAATAATACAATATGTCTGTCCTCTCTCAGGAAGCCGTTAGGAAAGACCCAACCCTGCTGTCCTTTCCCCTCAAGTTGAGCCATGTGGGTCTCGCCTCCCGGTCAGTGACACACTTAGGATGTTATGAGTGCTTCATGACAAGTTGCTGACATAGTTCTCACATGCTTGAAAAAGAAAAGAAGCAGCATTATATACAATTTTGTTTTTGCATGTTTTGGGGGTTTACCCAAGTACTCAATGATGTTGATTGATTGATTGAGTCATTCTTCCATTCATTCATTAATTCAGTCCATTGTTAATAACAATGTTAGGTCCCTTTAAATCAGACTAATCTCACCTTACTGTTCTCTCTCACCCATCAGACTGTCTGTGGATGTGGTGCAAGGGGATCTGTCTCAGCTGTGCAGCAGACTAACTGGACTAGAGAGGAGAATTCAGACGGAACCTGTTCTCCAACAGCAAATCAAATACTTCCTCCAGGTAAGTGCTTCCTGTAAAATACGTGTCTGTGGGTTTTTGCTCCTCCCTTGTACTTGATTGATGAATTAAGGTCACTAATTAGTAAATAACTCCCCTCACCTGGTTGTCTAGGTCGTAATTAAAAGGATAAACCAAAAACATGCAGACACTAGGCCCTGCATGGAATGAGTTTGACACTCCTGCTATAAAATAATGAATAATATGTCAAAATAAGACCACAAGACTGCCCCTTAAATGTTTCATAAAGGACCTTACCATTGCAAGTCATTTGAAAGTACATTTATGGTAATTTGGACTAACAATCATAAGTTGTGAAAGGTGGTTTGCAAGACTTTTGTTGTGGTCTGTTGTCAGAGCGCTGAGGGGAGGCTGGAGGAGGCAGAGGTGGAGGTGGAGGCTCTACTGCAGGCCCAACAGGACCTGTTGGACTTCTTCTGTGAGGATGATGTCACGTTCAAGCTGGAGGAGGCCTGCAGCATCTTTTACTCCTTCAACATTCGCTTTCAGAAAGCTGTAGAGGTCAGCACCTAAGCAGCATCTGTTGGTGTTCAACCATGTTTTCATTTCTCCCATTGATATTAATTAATATTTGTTTGCTACAATAATGTGTGCTGGTTGGCAAGACCTCCATTGATGCACTTTTATTTGCCCTAAATGATTCTGTTCATTTTAATTTGATAACTCTTCTGATTTTGTTTCAGGAGAATGCAAAGAGGGAGCTTCAGGAACAGAAGCGAGCAGAGAGAGAGAGGCTGGAGAGGGACCGGGATGGGACAGTGAGACGTCGCTCCATAGCCACCTGTTCAGCCCTGGAGGTGGGACTCAGGGACACCCAGCAAGAAGACCTGGAGAGCACTCTGGAGAGGAGCCTCTACCACACCTGGCAGAGCCGCCACAACGTGCGAAGCCCAGACAGCCGACTACGTGCCATGAGCCCAACCTTACACAACTTACTGGAGAACATCAATGATGATGATACTACAGAATCATGTGACACACCACCACCAACCCTTGCTCACTCACCTCCCCCACCCAAGACCAAGCATCAGCAGACTGTGTCTGCTCCCCCCTCTAACCCCACAAACAGTATGTCAGCCAAGCCTGCCAAGGAGACCACCCCTCCAGTGGACAGCCCACAGTCACCTCTGGAGAGTGCCGATCTGCTGAAGCATGTAGCATCCAAAGTGGTGAACCAGCAGTGCAGTCTACAAGAAATGTCTGACCCAGAGAAACAGCATGACACAGCCTCTGCCCAACCCACCACCAAGGGACAGTCACAGAAGCCTGGGGAATGGGAGCGTCTGTATTCATGCATGGGAGACACAGTAGTGTGTCACACTCTTGTGACTGGCCTATGCTCCTATAAGAACCTGAGCCCAACACAGCCCTGGGAGGAGCCCACGGAAGGATCCCACTGCTTCTTACGGTTGAGGGACAAGCAGGTCAGAGCGGCATCACCCCAGGTCCACAAAGCGGCAGCAGCCCAGGTCCACAAAGCGGCAGCACCCCAGGTCCAGGGGGACAACGTGCAGAACAAAAAGGTGCGCACACCAGCTTCTGGGCTGCAGAGAACTATACCCAGGAGTAGGGCTTCCACACCCTCCACAAGCCCCACTTCCACCCTTTCCTCTACTGCCTCTGCCATCCCCACTCCCACAGCCTCGGCCATTCCCAAAATGCAAGGCAGGTCAGAGGCAGCCTCCACATGGTCCTCACGTCTCCCTCTCAGGAACTCAGTGCGTTCCCCAACTCCAATCACCTCCAAAGATCATTCTGAGGTCAGACCGGAAGGGATTGTTAGGGGAAAAATGCAATCTATGAATGAGCAGACCAAAAAAAAGCATCCTCTTCGTCGACTACTAGAAAAAGCCAAACCAAATGAGAAGGAGAGAGAGAAGATAAAGAAGGAAAGAGAGCTGGAGAGTGAAAGAGAGAGGGAGAGGGAGGGAGTGAGAAAGGAGAGGGAAAGTGAGAACGAGAAGAAAAGAGTGAAAGAGAGGGAGAAGGTCAAGGAGAAAGAGAAGGAGAAGGAGAGGAAGATGGCGAAGGAGAAGGTGCAGATGAAAACTAAGCTAAAGGGGAAAGAGAAGGAACTCAAAGTGGAGCCAGTGATGGAGTCAGCTCTGTGTGTGTCCAAGCAGCTGCCCCTGCACCCTGACTTTCATACCTCTCTGCCTCGCCGTGCCCTTCAGGCCTCGGTGACCACCAGTGCCAAGGTCATACGCTGTGCCCTCATGGCCGCTGCGGCTGTGAATAAGGACAGGAGCAGCCAGTCTGCAGTCTCAAAGACCACAGTTATAAAGCTGCCTGGCCCCAGGTCAAAGCTCCCAATTCCACTATCCATGTGGAAGTGAGTCTGCCCACACCCACCTAGACATACATAAAAACCCTCAGATCTGATATGGAGAGATGCCAATAGGGAATCAAGAATAGTACCTTTATTTTTGATATCACACCTCATTGGCTTTAGCTAGGTAATCAGGCATCTTTTTAGAAATGACTTTGTACTGAAAGTGTGATAAATATTATAAGGTAGGTAATAAAATAACTCAATAACGTGGAATAACGAAAGTAGGCAAAGGAAAGGAAAAATAAGGTATGGATATGGTGGTATACAGGAAGTTGTACTTAGGGTTATTCAACAAGATACTTGAATATGGAGTGATAGAGAGGGAATGGGCGAAGAGGGGATAAACAGAGAAGGATCTGGTCAGGAATAAGACCCACTTTGATGAGTATTGAAGTTCTCCATATTTCAAATGAGAGATGGAGTGGTGGGGTGCTTGGAGGTGACTGCATCATTGAAGATGCATTGAGAGTGTATTTACATTTCTGTGTCCCAACTATACACAAAACAATAAAAACAGTGATCTTTCAGTTGTGTTTAAATTGTGTGGCTTTTGTTAAATAAGTGTGACCAACTCACTTCTCCACTACTGTATTGTAGCAGCTAGCGACTACAACAACCAGAATAAAATACTATTTGGGGAGGAATCCCCGGATGAAATACCTGCTACAACGAAAGGAGGGTGCCCCCATTATTGTTTTTTGTGAACAAATGTGCAATGCACTTTCCAAACTGAGATGCAGCAATACGAAGCGTCGAGTCTGCCGGGAAACCACAAGAAGAAGAAGAAGAAGAAGAAGGAGGAGGAGGAGGAGGATGAGGGCGCGAGTCAAAGAAGCGGTGGGGCAATATATCAAGATAACCTGACTTTCAGCTCAGTTAGCCAATGGGACATTTCAACATCCCTTTTAAATACACTGTGAGTTATATTCTTCATTGAACCTGGTTAAAGATTATTTCCCAAAAGTTATTTGTGTTCTCGGCCAATTTTACAAAGGAAATTGCCAGCTAAAGTTCACAGCTAGCTACGGAAACACAAGCGCGTGCTAAGTGGCTAACTAGCTAGCTGGCTCAAGGTTCTATCGACGTTTTTTTCTGGCGGATAGCTAACTAAATCCCTGGGCTGTACTGCCTGTACATAACCGTTTTATTTTCATTCAATAATACTAGTATGTTTGTGTACTTAGTTAGCTATGTAACTAACGTTAGTGCAACCTTTGTAGTTAACGAGAAATAGTTCGCTAGCTTGTTTGTTAACAAGCAAAATAAGCTAACTAATGTTTTGCTATCAGTTTGTGTAATGTATTTAACTGTCTTATTTCTAATGTTTTCGTTTTGACTTTGTATTGGTAAGCCCTGTCTGCCTCTTTCCATTGAGGACCACATAAAAAAAAATAGGTGTTGCAAAAACATGTGTTCTCCTCTAAAATCAATGACTACTCATTTATGATCAGCATTTTATGTGTGTGGCTCTCTCTCATATTGCCCCTTGTTTCAGGAACCCTAGTGGCCAGTGTGGATGAAGGAAGCATGCAGACCATAAAGTGTGTGGTGGTGGGCGATGGTGCCGTGGGTAAGACTTGCCTTCTAATCTCCTACACAACAAACGCCTTCCCGGAGGAGTACATCCCCACCGTGTTCGACAACTACAGTGCCCAGATAAGTGTGGACGGCCGCGCCATCAGCCTCAACCTGTGGGACACGGCTGGCCAGGAGGAGTACGACCGCCTGCGCACCCTCTCCTACCCCCAGACCAATGTCTTCATCATCTGTTTCTCCATCGGCAGCCCCTCCTCTCATGCCAACGTACGACACAAGTGGCACCCAGAGGTATCCCACCACTGTCCTGGAGTTCCAGTGCTGCTGGTGGGCACCAAGAAGGATCTGCGTGGAGATGTGGAGGCGGTGAAGAAGTTGAAGGAGCACGGCCTGGCCCCCACCAACCAACAGCAGGGTAATGCCTTAGCCAAGCAGATCGGCGCCGTCAAATACCTGGAGTGCTCAGCTCTGATGCAGGACGGTGTGAGGGAGGTGTTTGAAGAGGCCGTGCGAGCTGTGCTCTACCCTGTAACCAAGAAAAATGGCAAGAAGTGTGTTGTGTTATAACTATGTGCCTAGACTGTAGGGGGACTGGGGGAAGAGACTAACGATTGGCGCTGCCATTTTGGCTCCCAATATGCCTTCCACGTTCTAACCCTCGCCACTTGTTAGCATTGCCTGGCTTCAATATTAATTGGTTGTTTGTCAAGAGGTCCTCTCCACTAAGATGTGGTTTTAATTGATGCCAACAGCCTTCCTATGGATTTTTTTGTATCTCTGAATTCAAAACTACAGTGACGATGCTGAGGGATTTCAATGGTGCCTTCTCAGCAACTTGCTGCCTTGTCCTCACTGGCTGTATGTTTAAGAAGATTACAATTGATTTGACACCTTTGCTTTTCTCCTTCATCAGGCCAGTCTTGTAATGTGTTGATCTTTTTCTGTGAACTTTGCCCTTGTTTTCATCTGATGTGATTTACAGGAATGTTGTCAATCAGTAGCCACTGTTAAACATTATGTTCATTCCTCTGTGCCATTACAGTAATAGTTGTAGTGTGGATTGTCAATAAGATAGTTTGCCTTTAACGTGGTTCATAAGCCAGGGTCACATGATATCTGCCGAACTAGCCTTGCTGGTATGAGACAAGCACGGGTGTATGTATGACACTGTCACCCTGAACACATGCACACTTTGATTAGAACAGTCTGTCTCCTATTGCTCTGTTACACACTCTCTTACTCTGTAAAACCATGAGCTTGCCATTCTGCTTTGTCAAAACAAAGTCTTGATTGTGTCAGAGTGAATACAGATTTGGGTAGCTGCTAAGTAAACAGATGCCCTAAAGATTGTTATTTTTGTATTGCTGGTGGGAAAAGTCAGGAAGCAATAATTTGAGTGTTTAGTGATTAACACGCCCCCCCCCCCCCCCCCAAAGTCTAACTCGCTGTCAGCTGACCTGCTTATGGGTAGTCTTTATTTTTTGTCTGAAGGCAAACAGAAACCACAAACTATGTTCTATTGTAACTCATTGAAATCGGTGCTGAATAATGCTACACATTAGGATGTCATAAAAGTTGTTTAGTGTTACTGGCCTCATTGAGGAACGCGTGTTGAAGGTACCACATATCAGCAGTAACGCTGCTTATTCCTGGCTAACTGTTAACTTATCTAAGTGTAATGGCAAGTATGTATGGCTAATACTGCAACAGGAGCGGCAATCCTAACCGTTACTTTTGCTGCATGAACATGCTTGTTGGAGAGTGGAAGGCATAGGCCTACATTTTTACCCAAACTACTCTAGCAGGATTTTTTTCATTGTCTGGTGGTATTATTGGTATGAATATTTCTGTCGTTTGCCTCGTCCCTTTGTGATGGCATATGGGATCTGTAATGAGTTGATGTGCAGCTTCTGTAATTAAGAGCCACAGGGTCAGCTGTTTTTTCCCATCAGACCAAATTCAATTTAGTGGTGTGAAGTATTGCATTTTAGGTATAATTCATAGAAATTTGCTGACTGGACAATACATGTGGTGGAAACCTGCAGAGTCTAGCACTTGAGAACTGAAGTTGCGCTTCCTCTGTGTGGAAGTCTTTGCCTTCTCAAACAGATGTAATTAATTCTACCCCAACACTGACTGATAACAGATTGGTTCTGGTGGAATGTAATAGTTTTTTTTAACCAGAAACCTGCTATGAAATGTACATCTAATTGCCAAAATAAAGGAAACACTTGAGTAAATGAGGAATAAAAGTATATTGAAAGCAGGTTCTGCCACACAGGTGTGATTCCTGAGTTTATTAAGCAATAAACATCCCATCATGCTTAAGTCCATGTGTAAAAATGCCCAGTTGCCTGTTATTTTGGCAACCATGGCTAGAAGAGATCTGTTACTTTGAAAGAGGGGTCTCAAATGAGCATGGGGGTTTAAAGGATGTGTGTGTGTGTGTGTGTGTGTGTGTGTCAGTCACCAGATCGCAACCCAATTGAACACATGGGAGATACTGGAGCGGTGCCTGAGACTGCATTTTCCACCACCATCAACGAAACACCAAATTATGGAATTTCTCATGTAAGAATGGTGTCCAATAGATTTCCAGACACTTGTATAATCTATGCCATGCTGTTCTGGTGGTACATTGTGTCCCAACGCCCTATTTAGGCATTTTATGTTGGTGTTTCCTTTATGTTGGCAGAGACCTGTATAACAGGTTATAATGGTTCAATTAAGTATTTTTAAGTAGGCCTACATATTCCCTTATTACTTTGGCGCTCAATTCCATTCTGTACTGCAGACTAAAGAGGCTTGGTTGTGGTATTTATGATCCAAGAGAGACATTTTGGTATTCATTTTATATTCCATTTAATTCCAGATACAAGTGTCATGGTCTTTACCTTTATGTGTAAAGACTCAACTTTATATATTTTTGATTCAATCCTTTTTTACAATAAGTCTGTGTGTACTGTACAATAAATATTTCAGATAAATGATTACCTTACGTTGTGTAGTTAGTTACCTTTACAAAGAATCACATGCATTACCTTTACAAATAATTACTTTGATAAGATGTTTACCCATTTTCTTTTAATTATATAAGCTTAGTAATAAAAGGCAATGTAAAAGAATGTGCAACCAATTTCTTCAATCTATTAATGCGTTGTCAGAGCAGTTGCATCAAGGAAACGTCACCTGGTAATAAAACATAGAAATAAATAAAAAATTGACCTCCTATACTTACAAATCACTGACAGGCTCGGTCGGTCCTGTATGGTACAGTGAACCCAAACCATAGATTTGGCATTACCTAGACTTGCCCTTCTGCATACAGCCATCGTTTGAATCGGTTGCTGTTGGTCTATCAGTGTACAGATTTACTTCATGAAAAGGCACATTCTAGCATTAGGTAGTGCCAAAAACTCTAGTTTTACCTTCTTTAAAAAAAATCTCTACCTGAAAGGAATGACTTGGCATTGAAGTGCCTCAAAGGAGTGTGTGGTTGTGGACTCAAGCACTGTGGAAGTTGATTTGTGAGTTGTAATTTGAACTGCAACCAAACCCACTTGCATTACTAAATCAATGCAAAAGTTTACATTTGTGTGTATTTCATCTTTGTTCTGTATATAATGCCTTCAGAAAGTATTCACACCCCTTGACTTTTTCCACAGTTTGTTTTGTTACAGCCTGATCTTTTTTACATTGCCACTGGCCTACACACAATACCCCATAATGTCAAAGTGGAATTATGTTTTTTGAAATTTGTACAAAAAAAAAAATGAAAAGGTGAAATGTCTTGTGTCAATAAGTATTCTACACCTTTGTTATGGCAAGCCTAAATTAGTTCAGGAGTCAAGATTTACTTAAGTTACATAATAAGTTGCACAGACTCACTCTGTGTGCAATAGTATTGTTTAACATGATTTTTGAATGACTACCTCATCTCTGTACCCCACACATACAATTTTCTGTACAATCCCTTAGTCGAGCGGTGAATATCAAACACAGATTCAACCACAAAGACCAGGGAGGTTTTCCAATGCCTCGCAAAGAAGGGCTCCTATTGGTAGATTTTTTTACATTTTTAAAACAGACATTGAATATCCCTTTAGAGCATGGTGAAGTTATTAATTACACTTTTGATTGTGTTTCAATACACCCAGTCACTACAAAGATACAGGCGTACTTCCTAACTCAGTTGCCGGAGAATGAGGAAACCAGTGACTTTAAAACAGTTACAGAGTTTAATGGCTGTGATAGGAGAAAACTGAGGATGGATAAACAACATTGTAGTTACTCCACAATACTAACCTAAATGACAGAGTGAAAAGAATAAAGCCTGTATGTAATAAAAATATTCCAAAACATGCATCCTGTTTGCAACAAGGCACTAAAGTAATACTGCAAAAAAATGGCAAAGCAATTCACTTTTTGTCGTGAATACAACGTGTTATTTTTGGGACAAATCCAATCCAACACATTACTGAGTACCACTCTCCATATTTCCAAGCATAGTGGTGGCTACATCATGTTATGGGTATGCTTGTAATAATTTTTCAGGATATAAAATACATGGAATGGAGCTAAGCACAGGCCAAATCCTAGAGGAAAACCTGGTTCAGTCTGATTTCCACCAGACACGGAGACGAATTCACCTTTCAGCAGGACAATAGCCTAAAACACAAGGCCAAATCTAGAGTTGTTTACCAAGAAGACAATGAATGTAACTTCGTTACAGTTTTGACTTAAATCTACTTGAAAATCTATGGCAAGACCTGAAAATGGCTATCTAGCAATGATCAACAACCATTTTGACAGAGCTTGAATAATTTTGAAAAGGAAAATGGGCAAATGTTGCACAATCCAGGTGTGGAAACCTATTAGAGATTTACTAAGAAAGACTCACAGCTGTAATCACTGCCAAAGGTGTTTCTACAAAGTATTGACTCAGGGGTGTGAATACTTAAGTAAATTAGATATTTCTGTATTAAATTGTCAATACATTTGGAAAAAATCCTACAAAAATGTTTTCAGTTTCTCATTATGGGGTATTGTGTGTAGCTGGGTGAGAAAACAATCTATTTAATCAATTATGAATTCTGGCTGTAACACAACAAAATGTAGAATAAGTCAAGGTGTATGAATACTTTCTGAAGGCACTGTATTTGAGGCACTACTGAATGATGAAAACCTCACCTCTGCAGATAAAATGATTAAATATGAGAATATACACCTTTTCTATGAACAGGAGGAGCATTCAGCACCTCTATTGACAGAGTCACCAGATTTTTTTTTTTAAATAGCACTTTCAAGATAGTCTGTGACATTTTCAATATATTCTGTGATTTGTTTTACAGTTTGCTCAAAGCCCACAACAAAAGACAGAGAGAGTAGATGCAGTGCATTCTCATTGAACAATCTTACATCCTACCTTGCTGTTACACCACTGTAATGCTGGTAGCATAGTGGTTAAGAGGTTGGGCCAGTTACCAAAAGGTTGCTGGTTTGAATTCCCTAGGTGAGAAATATGTCAATGTGCCCTTGAGCAAGGCATTTAACCATAATTGTCCCTGTAAGTCACTCTGGATAAGAGTGTCTGCTAAATGACAAAAATGTACACAAACATCTCATTGTCACTTTGCTTTGTGAGATGGGCATGGCTGACTGGGCTCTTGCCCTGGTGTTTGTCACACAGATTCTTAGTGGGAACAATAGAATAAATGTTGCAAGACACTGTCATAAAGGCAGAGACACCTCAAGCCAAGGATGTTTGCTCTCTTTCTCAGACCAGTGAGCTTAGTTACTTCTTAAAGGCTAGGAGTCAGGTCAGGTCACATCAGGTAACAACAACACTAATCATGTTGTTTTGATCACGTGTGTCAGTGTGTTACTACACTATCTTCACAGTCAGTGGCTTGCATTGAACGGCCCTGTACAAAAATAATCAAATACGCTATCCTGTAGATGGCGACACGTCACGCGCCAAAGGAAAACAACTGCCGGGGGGCAATCCTTCATGGGGCGGAAATGAATTATGCGCACGCGCATTGAACAATCTCACCAGTGTTGGTTGGTGTTGTCTGCATGGACTACACTTGAAAATAAATGAAACCATTACATTTTCTTTCCAAATAACGGTCTTGTGAATTACTTTAGACTACGTGCAAGCGTACTCACCATTTTACTCCGTGTGGATAATGGCGTAGTGAAAGGAGATCGCATAGGGTGTTATGGCTAACGTTAGCTTGCTAAGCTAAACTTCGGTTAGGGTCCGAAGATATTTTCAAGCTGGCCTCAACCCGAGGCCAACTGGCCTTCCTAACTGAGTAAAAGTAGCGCAAGGTAAGATTAAACCTTCAACAGACCATTTTTTTGTTTTTGCATGCAACTCCTGTCTGTCATTCCATCCCATTTGCTGTGATCATGCATGCATGAATGTCATTGACACCCCCTTTAACTGCGTTCCATTTCTCCTGACAAGTAAGGACTAAATAAACAATGTAAGAGAGAATCTACGAATCACACATTGATATGACTAATTGATCAGTAAATGTTTCTCTCAGGATGTCGGATTCAGACAGTGATGAAGACCAAGACCGTCCCTTCTCTCTCACTGGCTTCCTCTTCGGGAACATCAATGAAGATGGTCAGCTGGAAGGAGACAGCGTGCTGGACACTGTGAGTGATTACTTTGTTACAAGAGGAAAACACTCTGCATAGAGTGCAAAAAACACAACTGTTTTGAATGCATACATTAAAGCAGGAATGGGCAATCCTCATGATGAGTTCACAAAAAGTCTGAACTCATCATGAAAGGCCGCATTGGCTGAGGGGTCTGCATAGCTACATCCTTACTCATATATGCAGTCAGAGCCGGCCCTAGCCTTTTGGGGACCCAGAGTAGGGATGTGATAGAAAAACATGCTTAACTTTTAAACATACAGTGGGGCAAAAAAGTATTTAGTCAGCCACCAATTGTGCAAGTTCTCCCACTTAAAAAGATGAGGCCTGTAATTCTCATCATAGGTACACTTCAACTATGACAGACAAAATGAGAAAAAAATATCCAGAAAATCACTTTGTAGGATTTTTAATTAATTTATTTGCAAATTATGGTGGAGAATTGAGTATTATAATTAGAGTATTGCCATACAGGACTTCACTGCTGTCACTTGCCTTTCTCTGCCATTTTTCAGACTGTTAACAATGATGACATTTTATTTTTATTTTTATTTCACCTTTATTTAACCAGGTAGGCTAGTTGAGAACAAGTTCTCATTTGCAACTGCGACCTGGCCAAGATAAAGCGTAGCAGCATAACAGACAACAACACAGAGTTACAACACATAGTTACACATGGAGTAAACAATAAACAAGTCAATAACATAGTAGGAAAAAAAAATCTATATACATTGTGTGCAAAAGGCATGAGGAGGTAGGCAATAAATAGGCCATAGGAGTGAATAATTACAATTTAGCAGATTAACACTGGAGTGATAAGTGATCAGATGAACATGTGCAGGTAGAGATACTGGTGTGCAAAAGAGCAGAAAAGTAAATAAAATAAAAACTATAGGGATGAGGTAGGTAAATTGGGTGGGCTATATACCGATGGACTATGTACAGCTGCAGCGATCGGTTAGCAGCTCAGATAGCAGATGTTTAAAGTTGGTGAGGGAGATAAGTCTCCAACTTCAGAGATTTTTGCAATTCGTTCCAGTCGCAGGCAGTAGAGAACTGTAAGGAAAGGCGGCCAAATGAGATTTTGGCTTTAGGGATGATCAGTGAGATACACCTGCTGGAGCGCGTGGGTGTTGCCATCGTGACCAGTGAACTGAGATAAGGCGGAGCTTTACCTAGCATAGACTTGTAGATGACCTGGAGCCAGTGGGTCTGGCGACGAACATGTAGCGAGGGCCAGCCGACTAGAGCATACAGGTCGCAGTGGTGGGTGGTATAGGGTGCTTTAGTAACAAAACGGATGGCTCTGTGATAAACTGCATCCAGTTTGCTGAGTAGAGTATTGGAAGCTATTTTGTAGAAGACATCGCCGAAGTCGAGGATCGGTAGGATAGTCAGTTTTACTAGGGTAAGTTTTGAGGCGTGAGTGAAGGAGGCTTTGTTGCGAAATAGCCGACTCTAGATTTGATTTTGGATTGGAGATGTTTGATATGAGTCTGGAAGGAGAGTTTGCAGTCTAGCCAGACACCTAGGTACTTATAGATGTCCACATATTCTAGGTCGGACCCATCCAGGGTGGTGATGCTAGTCGGGCGTGCGTGCGGGTGCAGGCAGCGAACGGTTGAAAAGCATGCATTTGGTTTTACTAGCTTTTTAAGAGCAGTTGGAGGCCACGGAAGGAGTGTTGAATGGCATTGAATCTCGTCTGGAGGTTAGATAGCACAGTGTCCAAGGAAGGGCAAGAAGTATACAGAATGGTGTCGTCGGCGTAGAGGTGGATCAGGGAATTGGCCGCAGCAGGAGCAACATCATTGATATATACAGAGAAAAGAGTCGGCCCGAGAATTGAACCCTGTGGTACCCCCATAGAGACTGCCAGAGGACCGGACAATATGCCCTCCGATTTGACACACTGAACTCTGTCTGCAAAGTAGTTGGTGAACCAGGCAAGGCAGTCATTAGAAAAACCGAGGCTACTGAGTCTGCCGATAAGAATATGGTGATTGACAGAGTCAAAATTCTTGCCAGGGTGATGAAGACGGCTGTAACAGGCTTGTAACAGTTTGGGTCCAGGGTGTCTCTCCCTTTGAAGAGGGGGATGACCGCGGCAGCTTTCCAATCCTTGGGGATCTCAGATGATACGAAGGAGAACAGGCAGGTAATAGGGGTTGCGACAATGGCGGCAGACCGTTTCAGAAATAGAGGGTCCAGATTGTCAAGCCCAGCTGATTTGTATGGGTCCAGGTTTTGCTGCTCTTTCAGAACATCTGCTATCTGGATTTGGGTAAAGGAGAAGCTGGGGAGGCATAGGCGAGTAGCTGCGCGGGGGGGGGGGGGGGGGGATAGATTGGCCGAGGTTGGAGTAGCCAGGAGGAAGGCATGGCCAGCCGTTGAGAAATGCTTGTTGAAGTTTTCAATTATCATGGATTTATCGGTGGTGACCGTGTTACCTAGCCTCAGTGCAGTGGGCAGCTGGGAGGAGGTGCTCTTGTTCTCCATGGACTTTACAGTGTCCCATAACTTTTTGCAGTTAGAGCTACAGGATGCACATTTCTGCTTGAAAAAGCTGGCCTTTGCTTTCCTGACTGACTATTGGATCCTGACTTCCCTGAACAGTTGCATATCGCGGGGATCCTGACTTCCCTGAACAGTTGCATATCGCGGGGACTATTCGATGCTATTGCAGTCCGCCACAGGATGTTTTTGTGCTGGTCGAGGGCAGTCAGGTCTGGAGTGAACCAAGGGCTATATCTGTTCTTAGTTCTGCATTTTTTTAATGGAGCATGCTTGTCTAAGATGGTGAGGAAGTTACTTTTAAAGAATGACCAGGCATCCTCAACTGACGGGATGAGGTCAATATCCTTCCAGGATACCCGGGCCAGGTCGATTAGAAAGGCCTGCTCGCAGAAGTGTTTTAGGGAGCGTTTGACAGTGATGAGGGGTGGTCGTTTGACCGCGGACCCGTAGCGGATACAGGCAATGAGGCAGTGATCGCTGAGATCCTGATTGAAGACAGCAGAGGTGTATTTGGAGGGCAAGTTGGTCAGGATAATGTCAATTAGGGTGCCCATGTTTACGGATTTAGGGTTGTACCTGGTGGGTTCCTTGATGATTTGTGTGAGATTGAGGGCATCTAGCTTAGATTGTAGGACTGCCGGGGTGTTAAGCATATCCCAGTTTAGGTCACCTAACAGAACGAACTCTGAAGCTAGATGGGGGGCGATCAATTCACAGATGGTGTCCAGGGCACAGCTGGGAGCTG